>NC_062535.1:6358144-6383144 GCF_022655615.1 Tachysurus fulvidraco
TGTAGGACCATTTCCCACTGACACAGGGACGTAATACGTACACTACGTACGCTGGCAGCGATAAACCAATCAGAGGACATTACGTAATACGTACAGTACGTACGCTTACCTCAGCCACGCCTCCGGTAGGTATCCCCTAAAAATGGCACCAGTGAAGAGACATGCTTACGAGGCACAATTCAAACTACAGGCTATCAGTTAAGAGGTTGTAAATGGGAATAGAGCAGCTGCGAAAGAATTCAACATCAATAGTAGAATAAAGTTCAACTAAACTCACTATTTTGCTTCTGTTACCTTTTTTTTGTAGACCGTATGTTTTAGCATGCGCCTCATAATACGGTGTGCCGTATGTATGGGTTAAGTACAGAAATAGACCCCGTAATTGAGACTGCGCCTTATAATCCGGTGCGCCTTATGGTGCAGAAAATACGGTATGTTACATGTTAGTCCATGTTGAATGCCTGTAGAAGATTCTCTCAAATCTCTTCTCCAATAAATGTAAAATTCTGGTTGAGCTAAATAAAGAAATTGCTTTGCTAGTATATTCTTTAAATTACAACTCCTTACATTTAAATATCTTTAAAATCTTTTTTTTTTAGTGAGGGCATAATTATTAGCAAATATATAATCAAGATTTGAACTTTAAACATAGAGACTGTGATAAAAGACTGGAAGACGAGTGGTATCGTGTCGTAAAATAGAAAAAGACAGCATGAAAAGCAGGAAGGGGCCACGCTCCTGCTTTTGACCCAGAATAGAAGGAGATTGATGGAGAGTGACAGTGCAAGCAAACAAACTTAGAGCGGTGGGCAACAGACGGCAAAGATCAGAGAAGAGGGAGGGAACACTGAAGAGAAGAGCCATGATTAAACAAGGAGAGTTAGACAGGAGGGAGGAGGAAACCGGAGGGGATAAGGGTGGGACGTGCAAGGACAAAAAGAGGCAATGGTGAACTCAATGGCTGATTGGTGGGGAAATTGGGGGTGGGGGGATGACTGGAAAAAGACACGTTTTTAAATTGATGGCTAAATCACACCACCTGCCTGAGCAAAGTCACAGGACTTCGTAGAACTGTTGTTTGATGATGTGGTGCATTCAAAACCTTCATAAGAAAGGTCAAAATGACAGAGTGTCCCCGTTTCAGACAGAAATCTCACACAAAAAGCCACACCGGTGTCAGAAATGTAGACTGGACAAGATGGTTGTGAAAATAATTCTAGTTGCCAAAGTTTGAACCCTGCAGAATGACACTTCTCCTGAAAAGCAAATACACTGACTTAACACAACAGATGATGTAAAAAAAATTCCTCAACTATGATATAATATCTTCTAGCTGAAAATCCATAATTAACATTAAACTGTTAATGGAAGGTTTTATATTCCAATAAACCATGTGTGTGTGTGTGTGTGTGTGTGTGTGTGTGTGTGTGTGTGTGTGTGTGTGTGTGTGTGTGTGTGTGTGTGTGTGTGTGTGTGTGTGTGTGTGTGTGTGTGTGTGTGTGTGTGTGTGTGTGAATGAGTTCTTGTTTATATCTCACAGTGACTTGACAGTGATTGATCGCAGTACCTGTGTTTAGACTAAATTTACAGGCTTCAATACTGAACTGCACCATACTGTAGATTAACATAAAACACCAAAGTGTCATTTGTTTTAATAAACTTTGCATGTTAGAATTCCATCTTTAAATGTACAGGCTATGAAGATGAAATTCTTTAAACATGTGTTGTATTTAAATATGTGTTGTATTAAATTTCTTTAAACATGTGATTGTAAAGGATCTCAGCCATGCCAACAATGGACTCTTTTCTTTGGTGCGTTCAGAGAAACGCTTCCGCTCCTTGAAAGCAAACACAGAGAGCATGAGGAGAAGCTTCTTCCCGCAGGCCATTCGGAGTTTAAACCAGGAAACACCCAGGATCTGGATCTAGTACTGGACCTCTCTCCTTCACTGTTTTTCTGCACACCTTTTTTGCACTGACACTTTAACTCTAGACTTGCACAGCACAGTACCACTTTATACACATCATACTGCACATGGACACTTTAAGGACAATAATTAAAAACCATACGCATTTATGCATATTTATTTTTCACTTATATTTTCATATTTCTATAGTTTATACTTTTTTTTATTTATATACCTCCTTTTGGTTATATTTTTTTATCCCAAATTACATTCCTTATGTTTGAATACCGGACAGATGCAAAAAGCATACTTTTTCACTGCATGTCGTACTCTGTATGTATGTGTATGTGACAAATAAAATTTTATTTGATTTGTTGTTAATGTAATGTATATTCCAAAAAGTATAATATCAGTGTACATCATTGCCTGCTACTTGTTTTCCCATATTTATTTTATTATATTCTTTTCTAAGAACTGGTCATGATGAATATTTCCTTGAACATATTTAAGAGATCAAATTATTTCTACTATTTCTCATCTGCAAAGGGAATGAGAAGTGTGCTTGCTGAATACCAAATCAAAGGCATTAACTTGTGACCATGACCTAATGTAGATACCTCTGTGTAAAATGGCAAAAGTAGACAGTGAGCTCCATCTCTAAATTTAGCAAATGGCATCAACTGACACTCCAGGAAGTCATAGTTTGTACCAAATTACATTTAAAAGTAAATAGGTGAATGACCTGCAAAACACATCAGTGAGATGCCAGTATGTGAATAAGCTTCATGGTGCACCTGTAGAAGATGACAAGCAGTTGGAAACACGGAAGGTTGCGTCTTTTTAACCTCCTGAGCTAATATAAGGGGTTTTTTACACCTGGTCACTTCATGTGTTTTCTGTGATCAGATAGCTATCCGATGGTAAAAAGACCAGGTCTAAATGCCCCTCGAAACGGTTTGATCGCTCAAACCCCTTCAGGAGGTGGTCTGGGACGCGTTTCAGATGAAACTGGACAGGTGTAAATGAATGTGGTTGTTCAAGCCACATACGTCATCGCTATACTCCTCCCAAACGGAAGTACGTCACTCGCAGGTGACTCGCGAGTCGTGCATCACCCCAGAAACAAACATGTTTTCCCACCAGTGCTGTCTCCGATCTTTCACCCAGGCGTCTCGTTGGGTCTTAAAATGCACTGCTGCCACCAGCGAAAATGCAGCAAACAGTAAATGCTGTTTTTTTGTAGCAACCGACTACACAAGTGTGTTCAATTTAAATTACCCCGGAAATGAGGTCAAATATATTAGCATTTTGGGCGGGAGTAGAAAGATCAGATCGATATCCGATTCGCCGAGACGCATTTATGTGGCCTGATGTAAATGGAACAGTTTTAACAAATCAGATAGCTATGGGATCAGAGACAACACATGAAGTGACCAGGTGTAAAAAGGCCCTATGTGTTGCTGAGCTTTATATGTGATTATAAATATGTGAATGCTTTAGGATAAGTAAACTCAAAGATACTTGATGTTGAACACCTTTTCTTCAGGCTCTACATTTATGACAAGCAGTGAATGATGGTAACTTCTGAACTCCAAGATCAGCTCCTTGTTTTGTTTTTTTTAGGCACTTTATGATAATGTGTGTAAGTGCTACCAGTCACCAATCATTTAACATGGTTTAATGGTTATTTGGTATAAGTCTGCTTGGTTATTCATCATAAATTTACTATCATTAATTGCTTGTACTATAATTAATTGCCTGCACTATAGAGAGCATCCTGACGGGCTGCATCACTGCCTGGTTTGGGAACAGCACCGCTGGCAACCGTAAAGCTCTGAAAAGGGTCGTGCGAACTGCCAGCCACATTGTTGGAGGTGAGCTTCCCTCCCTCCCTCCAGGACATCTACACCAGGCGGTGTATAAGAAAGGCTCGGAGGATCATCAGTGACTCCAGCCACCCGTCCCACAGACTGCTCTCTCTGCTCCCCTCAGGAAGACGTCTCCGCAGCATCCGATCCCGCACCAGTCGACTGAGGGATAGCTTTTTCCCTCAGGCTATCAGACTAACCAACAATCACAACTAATACACCCTACAGCATACTTTTACATTATGGTATGCCACACACTGCACCGAACTTCGGACTATCCACTGGACTACACACTCACACTGCACTAGACACACTGGACTTTACATACACACTGCATTCAATGCCATAATCCATCTGCTACCACCAGATACCATCCGATGCACACTTCTGTACCTGTACAATCTGTTTTGCACCTTATAGTATTTTATATATAATAGATTTACATATATTTACACATATACATATATAAATTCATACTGAATATAATGTGTAGTGCTACTGAAAGGAGGCCCAATATTACACTGTGTGTACTGACACGTACAGTATGAGCATATTGCACATGTTCATTTGCTGATTCCATTATCTGATTGTTAATTGTACATATTGTACACACATCGTACCGGCTATATATATGAGCATACTGCACATTTCACCTGTGGATTTCATTATGTTGTTTATTGTATATATTGTACACACATATTGCACTGACTATATGTATGAGTAAATTGCACATTTTCACTTGTCAACTCATTATCTATATATTTATCGGTATATCTGTACAACTGTTCTGCAATTTCTGGAGTTTGCTCCTAAGAATTTCACTCACCAAGGCACATGTGCTGTGGTGATGCGACAATAAAAGTGACTTGACTTGACTTGCATTATCCTGAACAGGGTTAGGTTTCATCTGGAGCCTACGATAACAACACTAGGAGAAATCAAATGCCAGTCCGTTGAACCTTTCATACACACTTTCATGTGCGCGGACACTTTCATGAACTGTGACATTCTTACAGAGATTGCATGCCATGGTGGCCAGGTATTATCGGCGTCACTCATAGACCTTTCCATCCTAACTCATGGTGGAAGCCAGTCACTAACACAATAGTTGTGGAAGTTACAAAGATTGGTCAATTTAAACTCACAATTGTTGAACGTTATAGGGACAAGAGACTTTGTTACCAAGTGCCCCTAATGCCCCTTGTTTTGACGGTTCCACATATGTGAAATTCTTCTAGATTCCACTCTCATCAGTAATTTACCGTTCCATTTAAGATAAGACACTCAAACGGTGTTCGGGTTTTTTTCAGCCTTGGTGAATTCTGGAGCTGGTGTGACAAAATTATCTACCAAACATTTGTCTAAAAACTCTACCACATCATCCAGCCACTCTGGAAATCCTTTCGATCCTGATTCTTGATAGTGAGCCTGAACTGGAGAAGGGTCCCTAACACGCAGCCATACTCCAAGTCAAGTGCATATCTTATTTCTAATCACCGCCACAACCAAGTACCACATTGTACTCAACATTTCCTTTTCCTAGATCTCCTGAGCAAAATGGGAAATCACTCACTGGTCAACCCACTGTCTTCAAAGTAATCACATACCCCCAACTCTTGGCAGCATCAACCTCTGTCAAATATTCTGAACTAATCTCCAGAGTGGAAATCCTGCCATTTATCAGGATTTTGCAAAAGTCTACAGCAAAGCCAAAGTCAGCAGCCTGCCCTAATCGCTCTTATAGCGCGATTCCCCCTAGCAGACGAGTCTATACACACTGTCCGTCACAGAAAATTGTCATATCAAATAATATGTTCCACCAAAAGAACTTCATTGGGAAGCCAATTCTACTGTTTTTGCTGTATACTAAAGATATTTAGGATTAAGATGAAAAGTACTGTGCTTTCTTTAAGTTGTTTGTTTGTTTTGACAGGGTTTATTTCTTCAGTCTCATTTTTAGGGGAAATTCATGTTCATTTGCGGGTTTTACCTGTTTAATCTAAACCTTTCTGCTTTTTTCCCCTGAGGAAGTCACATTTTTTTGTGGCAGTATGATTTATGTCATTGTCTTGTTACTGTACATGGGGATGTTTCTGCTAATAATATTGCATGCAAATAAGCTTCAATTCATTAACTCATTCTGCTGCAACCGTCCTGAGTTACATCATCGGTAAAAACGAGCCTGTTCCAGAAGCAGCCATGTGTGAGCCCAACCCACGACACTACACTACCTCCACCATGCTTATTTTTTCAGTTTATATTTGTCACCATGTCTCTGTGTTGAAAAAAACATCCACAGAGCAGCAGAAATGACATTATTTACATTGACATTATTTCCTGTCTAATGTCACCCAAATGACTATGAGGTTCCCTCCTGAGTCTGGTTCCACTCAAGGGTTCTTCCTCATATCATCTCAGGAACTTTTTCCTTGCCACCTTCACCTCCGGCTTGCTCATTAGGGATAGATGTTAGATATATAGTATTTTCAATTTTAAATGAATATTTTAAAATATATTTTAAACTTTAAGTTTATGTATTTATTCATTTATTTATTCTTATTCTTATTCTTATATATAATTGTTCGAATTTGTTACAAATTGTTAAAAACCCTATTCAAATAAACTGTATTGAATTGAATTGAAATTAGTATTAGCTGCCAAGCTATAGAGCTTACTGGGGGTTTTTTTTGTTGTTGTTTGGAACTTTTATACAAAAACCCAGACACCACCCCTACCAAAACACACCAAAAAGCAACATCAGACATACAAAGATCAAACTTCACCATATTCAGGTAGCATATTTATATCTGTACATAGAAGAAGGAAATCGACTATGGAATAAGTCAGTATTGGAGGTAGCTCTGCAGTGCTGTAGACCTGGAAAACACTTCAAAGACTTGAGAAGAACTAGAAAGGCATGTAAAACCACAAATAGAGAGGGAAGAGTTAATTGAGAGCACATAATTTCCAGATGGCCTCACACACACACACACACACACACACACACACACACACACACACACACACACACACACACACACACACACACACACACACACACACACACACACACACACACACACAAACCTGAGCAAGAACATGATTAAACTGCTAAGCAGGATAGAAGCCCTGTGCAATTAAACCAGATAGTTGCCATATGAGGGGACACCAAACCTCTAGGTCCTCTAGGTTTCATTTTTCATCATAGTACTCCAGACATGTCTGCCTCATGATCGATTTAATATATCTGTGTGTGAACATACATAAGATTAGGAAAGGGTTGAAAAAAAAAAATAAGTTGAAAATGAAGGTTTGTTACTTTGTTAATTTATATATATATATATATATATATATATATATATATATATATATATATATATATATATATATATATATTTACTGTATATATGAGTGGCAGAAGATACAGTATGAGAGAACTTTTAAGCAATTTACGTCTGAGATAAGCCTGTGCCTATCTCAGACGTCATTGGGCATCGAGGCAGGATACACCCTGGACCCTGGACGGAGTGCCAACCCATCACAGGGCACACACACACACTCTGATTCACTCACACACTCACACACTATGGACAATTTTCCAGAGATGCCAATCAACCTACCATGCATGTCTTTGGACCGGGGGAGGAAACCAGAGTATCCGGAGGAAACCCCCGAGGCACAGGGAGAACATGCAAACTCCACACACACAAGGCGGAACCCCCAACCCTGGAGGTGTGAGGCGAACGTGCTAACCACTAAGCCACCGTGCCCCCCCACCCCCACCCCCACCCCCATGGAACATGCATTTGATTTTTTTTTCCTACAGTACGTCTTTTTTCTAATAAGCACTGTGGAAATGTACACCTGTTGAACAATTCTTATAATTCTTATGTGTTGCTGGTAAAGTAGGACAGAAACCTAAGAGAATTATTTAAAAATGTGCAAAAACAATCTGAAACGGAGTAAATTAATGTCGCAATTAAATGACCATTTATAACCAGGAAACTCCTTTGTTTAGCAGCCTACATCATCTGGTGTCAGAAATTCAATCCCTGATGTCTGACATAGATGCAAGAAGAGACTGAATGATTGGTAGATGTTGCCAAGCACTCAGACTCTGCTAGATTTCTCCAATCGTGTTTTGGAAAAAAAGATCAACATCTTAGCCTGGAGGACATTAGTCCTTCATTACTGCTTGTGGAACAAGCATATGCGTTACCTGGATCTACTGTGGAAAAAATAAACAAAATGGTCCTGCCTAAAATGCCAAGCAACTTACCAAGGAAGGAGTCATTCAGCATTGTGTGCAGTCAATAGCACACCACAAACAGATAATCAATGTCTGTGCATGCCCTAAACCACAGATCAAAATGTCCTGAGGTTGAAGCATGTTTAACTTGGTGAGTAGTTGTGTTGATAGAGACGTGCAGTTTTATTCTAGAACTCTTTGGGATCTTTTTCTTCGATGAGCATACGACGCTGTTGCGTAACTGTTTTAACAGATTTCAAATGCATGAAATATATGAACGAAATCAAAACCAGTGAAAACAATCATATACCTGTAATATATACAATATTGGTGCTCAGAAACTGAACTAAATCTATATGTAAGAAAATCTTATTTCCATAAAAAGAAACCAAGTATTACGCTCTGCTTCTACAATGATTTTATTTCTTACCCAGCATGTAGGTCTGTCAAACTAAATCACAGCATATAAAGGAAATTAAACATCATTGGTTAGAGAAAACTTGGTTAGAAATCTTTTTTTTATCCATCCATTAATCCATACCTATAAGTGTTTGAGCAAATTCTGACATATTTTATAATAAATTGCCTATATTGCCGTGCCACTCCCAAGAATATAATGATTTGCTATTTTAGTAGTGATCTACTTAACTAGTGTCACCAGAATCCAGCTTGTACACCGAATAATATTCAATGTCAATTCAATATCAATGTCTGCCTACTTAGAAAGTATAGTTTTAGATATTTTATATCAAAATATATTCCTCTATATTAAAGTAAAACCATATCTCTATCAGTATATTCCATAAAATTCATCCATCACACTATCCGGTGTCCCCTTGATGAGTGTTTATTCCTCATTTCGTCTCAGAGAAAATTTCCCAAGAGAAATATTTATACTGTATGTAAAGCTGCTTTGTGACAATGTCCATCATTATAAGAACTCTCTCTCTCTCTCTCTCTCTCTCTCTCTCTATATATATATATATATATATATATATATATATATATATATATATATATATATATAAAAAAAAATATATATATTTATATTTTTATATAAATATATATATATATACAGAGCCCTGATCTCAACATCATCCAGTGTGTCTGGGATTACATGAAGAGACAGAAGGATGTGAGAAAGCCGACATCAACAGAAGATCTGTGGTTAGTTCTCCAAGATGTCTGGAACAACCTACCAGCCGAGATCCTTCAAAAACTGTGTGCAAGTGTACCTAGAAGAATTGCTGCTGTTTTGAAGGCAAAGGCTGGTCACATCAAAAACTGATTTATTTAGATTTTTCTTTTGATCAATCACTGAATTTTGTTCATTTATGTTTAACACTTCCATTTTTGAAAGCATTCTTTGTTTACAGCATTTTTTCACACCTGCCTAAAACTTTTGCACAGTAATATATATACAGTATATTCAATTCAAGTTTATTTGTATAGCACTTTTTACAATAGACATTGTCTCAAAGCAGCTTTACAGAACATAAACATAGAGCAGAAGGTAAACATAAGGAATAATATAAAGAATTAATATAATAAAAAAAATTCAAGATATATATATAGTTCAAAATGTGTATGTATTTATCCCCAATGAGCAAGTCTGAGGTGACTCAGGCAGCAGTAACAAGGAAAAACTCCCTTAAATTGGTAAAGGAAGAAACCTTGAAAGGAACCGGACTCAAAGGGGAACCCATCCTCATATGGGTGACACTAGGGGTGTGATTACAAATATACAGTCAAATATATATATATATATAGTATTGAAGTAACTCTCTTTGCATGCTGTAGTATTTAGATACAGCTTCACATCTAGGCTTTAATCAAAACTTTAGCAGTCACTGTAGAATCCAGCATGGACAGGAAGTTCTGGTTTTCTAGACTTGTTTTCCACAAACTCTTTCTGAATCTAAAAAGATATTAATTATTGGATATAGGAATAATGCATATTTACCCCAGAAAGCTGTGGCTGTGTATAAGGATAAGTAAGCAAAGTGAGGTACTAAAGCGATTTCTGGCAAAGGATGAAAGGCCCTCATCCTAAGTGGGGGGAGGAACGGTGCCCATCTGAGATAAGAACAAGGGGTATAAGAACAGTTACAGAAACAGGTTGAGTGGCAGACAGAGTGAGGCCTCATCATGAGGCTGAAACACAGAGCTTTCCTGTCAGAACTTCTATTATCTTCTCCTGGCAATGCTTCAGTGGAAGCCTTATCACTCTAATGGACACAGGAGGAGGCAATGACAACAGCACCACTTTCTCCAACCCTCCTGTAACACTGGCACAGCAAAAACTTCCTCTCAGGTGCCCCTCTTCTGAGACAAGACCCACTGAGAAGGGCATCAAGGAGTCCGGATCCAAGGTTCCATGTTTTTGAGACACTTCTTTGATCTTCTGTACCTGTGATCCAGCAGCACAGACTTTTTTTTATCTTCCTTCCTTTTCAATTTTCCTCATCCGTCATCACCTTCTTGGTTCTGCTGTAGATCAGTATTAGCTTCTGTTCAGATTCTTTCCCTATATTCAGCAATGGTAGTTTATTCTTTTCATTAGTCAGTTTAAACTGCCCCAAATTGCATTTAGTGTTCTATTGCCAGTCAGAAAATCTTTCTCAGGACATGCTAAAAAGTCACTGGAAGGTCTTGATAGAATGGAAAATGATCTGTTTATCCACACAGCAAACAAAGGAACTCACGGCCAGTGGTCAAATATGAGACAGCACTGTTGAGACACAAAGTTGCTTAACCAGCTCTTGAGGCTTGGCTCATGTCATGCTATGCAGTTACATTTTTGAAGTTCTACTTGACTGCTTATATTTACAAGCTGTGATGCTCCTTGTTATCGACAGCAGGCCTACTTAGCGTGATACAGACCAAGATATAGCTCAGTTTCTCTCTTTTTACTCCTTTTTGCTACCATAACGAGCACTGATAAATCAGACCTAGGAAAAAAACCTAGGAATAGGAGACATCAAACATAAATCTACCATTTACCTTCATCTGAATCACACACACACACACACCATATCAATTGATCTCCGTTGCTGAACAATATTTTTTAATTGTGGCTTGTATAAAGAGTTACATTTATACATTTAGCAGACACCCTTATCCAGAATGACTTACAACTGAGCGTTAAGGGCCTTGCTCAGGGGCCCAGCAGGGGCAGCTTGGTGGACCTGGGGCTCGAACCCATGACCTTCCGATCAGTAGCCCAACACCTTAACCACTGAACTACCCACACTGTTACGTCACATCACCATTAAATTCCTAATTCTATTTGTTTAAAAAGTCTCATTTTCTTTCACTTCACACCTCTGATAATGTTCTTGGCTGCCAAACAAATCACAGGTTTATAGTAATACACACTTTCTAATTCATAAAAGTTTTTCTATTAACAACCAACGCTGGGAGTGACATTATAGACTCACCTACATAACTTTTAAAAGCATGTCAAAGTTTTCCGTAAGCTTTTTACGGAAGTAGTGTCAGTGCTTTGTAAAGTTAGACGTAACTGGTGCTCAGACATTGAGAAGGCTTCGAGATGAGGGCTTTGCTGTTTCTCTGTAACTTCACAAAAAAAATCAAACCTTTTTGTCTTATTAACTTAAAAGAATAACAGAGACGAACCTGTTTTGGGGCACCAAATGTGACTAAGGATGGAAAAATTACAAGGTGTCATTCTTGAATAAATAAAACAATTGGCTAAGTATGTGAAATTGCTGCGGTATAAGAGGTATAAAACACTTCAGGATGTTGTAGTAAAATAAACGAAATCAACGTTAGGGTGGTAATGGCATTCTGCTCTGCATGGGGCTGCATCACACAACCATGTCATTGATTATTTTTATATAATTAATGACATCTGGTGAAATGGGAAACGACCTCCCACCATTGGTTGGAATCCAGGGCCGTATTAATTGCTTCCATATCTCTGGAGATTGTGATGATAAAGGCAATGTCTTCATATATTATAATGCACACAAGACCCAGAGTGATGCAGTAAGCAGATCTACAGCGCAGGGATATCTGAGCTGAGATTAGGTCACTATTTGTGTGGAGTTTTATATATTCACCCTGTCTTATATTGGGTTTCCTCTGGGATCTGACCAAGATAAAGTGATTATTGACTTGAATGAATATGCAAGCTTTAGATTCTGTAGCTATTCCACTCAGCACCTTAGTTCTGCATGAAAGGTGTAGACACTGCTAATCTCACAAGATTCATAAATAATTATAATAGAGATAGATGTCGCTAGAGATGTTTATTATCATGACATTGGTAAGTCAGTAAGCTTGTAAACTGATCCTACTGGGTTTGAGTGTGAGACTATAGCTTGTGAGCCTAAAATACTCTGCATATATGAATAGTTATAATAATGCTTCAATAATTTGTGATTATTAATGACAAAGCAACATAAAAGCATTAAAAGCTGACACACTGAGAATTCTGTCTCTAGAATATTATAATAGTATATTTATGTATCTGTCCACTGTACATTTTACATTTGTACATTTTAGTCCTTAGTTCTGTGTTGTCTTATGTAACCCTCCCTTGTTTTAATGTAGCACCGTGGTCTTGTATAAATGTTGTTTTATTTCACTGTGTACGGAATAGAATAGAAGCCTTTATTTGTCACATATACGTTACAGCACAGTGAAATTCTTTTCTTTGCATATCCCAACTTTGGAGGTTAAGGTCAGGGCATAGGGTCAGCCATGATACAGTGTCCCAGGAGCAGAGAGGGTTAGGGGCCTTGCTCAAGGGCCCAACAGCAGCAGCTTGGCAGTGCTGGGGATTGAACCATCTTTGCAACATCCTAGCTACACAACCTAGCCTCCATTGCCCTAACTATATATGTGCAACAAATATATATATATGGTTTTATATATAAATATATATGTGTCAGCTAGTATATATGGACAATAAATGCTTGACTTGACATTTTTAATGAGGTTGAAGATACTTAGGAACTATTTATTTAAATTAACTATTGATGTCAAGGCCTATAAAGATATGGATGCACTTCTGTAGAACATTGAGAAGTCAATTATGACCCAATGGCGAAATTCAAGTTGATGAACTATTATTGAAGAGCTACATCTACAACCTGCATTATGCTAGCCCAGGACGTGTTGGTGTACTGATCAGAGGATCATGAGTTTGAATCCCACTTGCTGGAGCACTGAGTAAGGACCTCAGTTGTATAAATTAAAATGAATAAAAATTGTAAGTCACTCTGGATAAGGGTGTCTGCTAAATGTTGACATCTGACGTATGTACCCTAACGGAGGAGACGTCAGCTCTGTTATAGCAGGTGCAATAATGTTTAGGTTGGAACAGTCTGCCATGTATATTTTTCCACAGTTTTCATTCTTGGTTACATCTTGTGTAAGGACCAGTTTGGAGTACCAGACGTATTCAAAACATAAACTGACGAAACTCAAAGTAACTTTCTGTAAAACCATCTGGTTAAAAATGATCTTTTTGTCAATCCGGTGTGTACATTAGACCAATATCTTGCCTAATGTTGCACTGAAACTGACAGCGTGTGTATGTTATCAGTCATGTCAACTGTATTGTAACATATTCTCTTATAAACACTGTGCACATTTCTATCCCTTTATCTAAATTGACTGTACAAATCTGATTTTTCTTAATCCTGACCACAAGTAATGCTGGCTGGCTTGAATAAATGCTTTGAATTGGCAAAACAATGTATAACAATACAGTGATTTATAATCTCTTTGTCCAAGTGAATTTTAGGAGAGATCACAGCGGGAAATACACACATTATACTCATACAGTACGGTCGTATACTTTATCCACTGTACTCTGAGGGTATTTTAGGAGCCCTTACTGACTTATACTGGCTGGTCAGGTACTTAATTTCCTGGTGTGTCATATTGAGATTGTCTTTATCCTCATTCATCTATTTAAATCTCTGCCTGTATCTCCTCAAGGATTCTCTCATTCATTCTCTCTCTCTCTCTCTCTCTCTCTCTCTCTCTCTCTCTCTCTCTCTCTCTCTCTCTCTCTCTCTCTCTCTCTCTCTCTCTCTCTCTCTCTCTCTCTCAGAGATAACTGAATAAGGTGATTACATCTATTTCTCTTTCATCATACTACGGTCTCAGAGATAAGCAGAGTGTATCCTTCTACGCCCCACATTGGCTCAGTCTGTTGTCTATGTGTGCAGTCTCCTTGTTCTTATCAAACTTGCTTCTGTTTTCGGATTGTGTTTGATCTTCTTAACATTAAATGGGCTTTTAGCCCCAGGTGGATAAATAATGAGTTCACAGGGATGTTTGTAGGTCACCATCTGTAAGTTTGTACAGTAGGTCCTTGCAATACATGCAATTCTTTAATGGAAATGCAACTCATGACAAATTTGGCGTAGAAATATTCCGTTAAGTAAATAGGAATTTCTGTTGCTGAGCTGAGTTCATAATAATGATTGGAGTCATTTATTTGTATTTTGGTTTATATATATATAAGTTAAAATACAGCTCTAATTCATTTATCTAAACTACCTGCCCCCTGGTGGGTAATAAATAATCTTTTTAAAATATTTTTATATCTATATTGTATGTGCCAGGTTAGTAGCCAGTATTTATACCTTAGCATTGTGCAGGGTGGCTTTAAAAATGGTGAAACTGTTAGTGGTGTAGCATGTACAGTATACAGTATAAGTATGCACTGTGTGAAGAAGCTGTCACAACCTTCCTGGTCCACCTTAAGAGCCATTCTATGTGCAGTTCTAGACAAGGTTCTGTAGATGGCAGTCTGATTCCACCCAGAAAAGGATTTATAGCAAGGATTTGCCCCTTAAAGAAGGATCTTAAGTTAAGGTGGACCAGTGAAGTTGTAGGAGTGGGAGGGTAAGAAAAGCAGTGAGAGAATTGTATCCAGTGATGTGCTTTAGCCATAATTACATAATTATATAAAGGTATTTTATTGTCATAATAAAAATTTTACTTTCTCATAGAAATATATAAATATATATAAAATATATATTTATATATATAAAAATATATAAAACAACTAAAACAATGGTGTGTGTGTGTGTGTGTGTGTGTGTGTGTGTGTGTGTGTGTGTGTGTGTGTGTGTGTGTGTGTAATCTGTTTGCTGTGGAAGCCAGTTAGACCATGGTGGTGAAAGTGGTGCAAAGTAAGAGAAGGAGAGAGAGAAGTTAATCTACTTTACTTTGTCAGCCTCCATGAACAGGAACCAGGACACAGCCTGTCACCAATCAGCCAGAGGGCCCCCATGCCAACACCACACACACACACACACACACACACACACACACACACACACACACACACACACACACACACACACACACACACACACACACACACACACACACAAAATCACAAGATTCACATATTTTACTCTGATATTTATTGGTCATGCTTGTAAACAAAGGTTCCAAGCTCATTATTACACAACACACACACACACACACACACACACACACACACGATTCTTTATGCCTGAAGTAAAACCACAACAATATTGGGCTGGGTACAGTTATATGAAGGTATTATGCTTTTTTGTGTGCAGTTGATCTGCCACTGAACTCTTAATGTATTTGTGTAATAGGATTAAAGTGAAACAAAAGGTACAATGACGTTAACATTCACACAGAAGACTATAAGTAATACGGGTATTCCAATGTTTTCTTTTATACACTTACTAAGGTGGCATAACAAATCACGACAAGCACCTAATCAGTGCACTTGTCCAAATCAGAAAACCAGTAAAACCTCTCACTCATTACTTATCACACATATCGACAATGATCTCTGACATACTTACATATAAACCTTTGTGTATTAACAGCCATGATGTCGGGAGCCCTGGTAGTCATCCTGTAACTTAATGTACCACACCCTCTTCTTTAAAAAGTCAAACCCATCTGTCATCACATCTTCTTACAGTTACAAAAGAGACCAGTTTACTTTAATGCACGACCAATCAATGTCACTCCTTATAGAATTAGGAGATTTAAAAGAATTAGAAAAGACGGTTTCTAATTCATCGTGTTATCTGACTGCGAAAGCGGGTAAACGTACAGTATAGACATTTGTGTGTTTGTTCCTTTTACAACTGCATTCAGTTCATATGTGTACTGTACTGTATGCTACAGTATATACAAGGCTGTTTATAGTTCTGAGAAGAAGTTCTTTCGTATATGGACGCTCGTATATGTTTGACTTTGCAGCACACTACCAGGTCATGACTATTTGCAATGTATTATTTCAATTCAGAAAGTGTACATGCGCACGTGTGTTTATGTAATCTTTGCCCTTTGACTCCACAGGGGCAAGAGTTTGTGTACGTAGGAACCATGCAGCGTGTCTGGAGACGCGTAGCCAGGTACTGTTCTGTAAAGCTTATGGGGGACAACATAGCAACAGTAACCGAGGAGAAAAACAGTAGACCCCTCAGAAGTTAGGCCTTGACTGGTACAATCCCTGACTCATGGCATTTCTCTCTCTCTCTCTCTCTCTCTCTCTCTCTCTCTCTCTCTCTCTCTCTCT
Source organism: Tachysurus fulvidraco (assembly GCF_022655615.1). NCBI lineage: Eukaryota > Metazoa > Chordata > Actinopteri > Siluriformes > Bagridae > Tachysurus > Tachysurus fulvidraco. The sequence goes on from NC_062535.1 coordinate 6,374,726, forward strand.
CTCTCTCTCTCTCTCTCTCTCTCTCTCTCTCTCTCTCTCTCTCCACACAAACACACATAGTTTTCCATACCATTAATTCCAAAGATTTCTATTTTCCACATAAAATCTCTAATTAAAGACAGAGGCGCTTTTCTGTGCCCTACATCAGAATATAATTATTAACCTATGGTATTTTTTTATACCATTATTTATATTTAATGTCACATTACAGAACCAGAACCTTGTTACGGATCAACAATCACACAGTCAACAGTCAAACCTTTACTTTGGTCCATTGTGCATGTATTAATAGTTACAAATTACACATTATTTCTGAATGCTTCCTTCCTCCTTTGTTTCAAACACTCCCAAAGTCTGATGCATTATTTTTTATAACGGTCAATGTCACCTGCCCCAAAAATAGCATGATAGACAATGCTAGGTCAAATACAAGTCCAAGCCAACAACCCAAAAATCTGTGCTCTTTATTTACTCAACATGCACAAACGTTGCTAAAGGATAAATATTCCGTAGTCTATATAACATCAGGTGAAACATTTCACACACTTTACGTATACGAGTGTTTTAATGATGTGTTTGGAATCGGTGGCAGTAATAGTCGGTGTGAAATAATCCATTTAATTTAAATTCAATGGCATGTTTTTTATACCTCTTGTGGACATTTCGCATTATCACAATTATTCTTTTGTATAGAAGACACAAACAACAGGCATTTAGGAAAAAACATGATCTTAAATGTCATTACTTCAGGATGTGATTTGTTACACTTTATCCTCTTGCCTTTGTGGCAGTTTGAAATTGCATAGATATACATCCTGTTACGCTTTATCCTCTCTCTCCTGCAGAGGCGGACGTCTTGCTATTTTCTTGTATTGCCTTATCTCTGAAGAAGGACACGTGCTTCAGAGTCTCTTCCTTTAGGTTTTAGGTCCAGTTTCCTCTTAGGTGACATGACATGACACAACAGGATAGATTCTAAAAAAATACAATCATAGAATAGCATAAGACGGAAATACAGTATGAGATTATGCGCTATGCTAAGAAGTGTAGCTTATTGGAAGACTGCTACTGGCTGTTATTTACATCCTGACTGACAGAAACCTATTGCTGAGCTCTGATCAAGGCCCTTAACCCTCAACCACTCTGCTATGTGCTATGAGTATATTCTGCATTTCTTATAATTCCCTTAGCATAAGAGAATATGACCAATAAATACATGCGAATAAATAAATAAGGTCAAAATTATTTCCACAACAATCATAGTAAAGTTTAGATTTTGCTCGGAGTCAAAATAACCAGAGCGGGACTGGCACACGTCAGCCCTTAAAGACCAGGGCAAAAGTTAAAACCTGTTTCATCTCAATAACCAAATGCGTCTTATTATGTTTGCTACTGTTAAGACAATATTCACCATTATGTTGAAGTAGTTTTCACAGTGTTTTGACTCTAAACACTTCCCACAAGTCCCCAAGCATGCTCTTGTCATTACATTTTAAGCCATACAAATAGAACTCTAACCCACTGAAACACCTCTCATAATAAACATTTCTTTCCCTTTCCCCTATTACCATGTTACAGCAGTTTATCTCTGCTTAAGTGCAATGATTGACAGCTACAGTGAGTGTGGTGTTTAAGTTTAACGCGCTATTATGTTCTGTGTAGGTCTCTCCAGGCTTTGCTGGAGGGTATTTAAGCAGCGAGACGCTTCCTCTGCGTAAGCCATGCAGTGACATGTTGTCAGATGCCAATGATGATAATGGCAAGGCTGCTTTCCCCCAGCAAAGTCAAAGCTGGAACGCTGTGTGGTCCAAGGATAGAGATATGTGCACTCGTACACGTATCTGCAGTCATCGAATCAGGGACTGAATGGGGTTATTGTTATTTCATTAAGAGAGGCTCAGTCATTCATAAAAGTCAGAGTGATGTATGATTATACTGTGCTTTTGTTTGGGTAGTAAAGCCTGGTTGATCAGAAGCTTAGCAAAGAAAGACTATTGGTGACTCGAGTTAGTTATATTTACAGTAAAGCACACGAACTAGACTCTCTAGGCCTTTGATTGTCTTTTTTTTTTTGACAATAATATTTCCTTGATTGTTACTGTAAATTCATCAACCAAATGTGAATTCATATAATTATCGTGTGATTCATGTGTATTCAATTAAGTCTGTAAAAAAAAAAAATTGAATAGCATATGACTCAAAATTTACTTAAAGATCTATTTTATTACATTTCTATGTTTGTTGAAACGTTATGTTTCTGTATTCTTATTAAATAGTGGACGTAAAGGTGCCACGGCAGGTACTGTTCTTGCCTTACGGCACGACTCCAGGGTCCCCTGTTCCGGGGATACAGACTGGGTGGAGTTTTGCCTGTTCTCTCCAGGTTTGCTTGGGTTTCTTCTGGGCCCTACAGCTTTTCCTCACATATTACCAATATGTGGTATTCTTACCAATATACCAATATTAGTAACCAAATATGTACATGCATATGTATGCATGGGACACAGTGTATTTTATTGCCTTTGTGGAAGATTTTTGCAGCATAGTAATTCAGTCCTAGACGCTTTTGTAACTCTACTTCAGACCCCATTAGACAAGAAAAAGTCATCTAGCTCAGAGGCGTGAGGTTCATGCAGGTCATCTATAACAATACAGAGAATCTTCAGTACCAATGCAGAACTGCAGTGAAATCTTTATTCTATTCGTTATATTGACAAATAAAACAGTGATCAATTAATATGCCCCCTTTTAATAGTCGATAAAGAATGTCCTTAATCAATAAATGTAAAACCTTTACTTCCCAGAGTTGAAGAAAATGCAGCAGAATATGACTGTAGAAAAAGTCAGGATTGCAGATATAATGGTGCTTAGTGTTCCACAGGTACAGTAAATGTGTTAGAGCTCAAGTTCAACCTGCCTGACATCCCTGGTAGAGTTTAGCAAACACTATTAAAATAAAGCACACTGTTATTGAGTTTAGAGATAATCTTACCAGGGATCATGGCAGTCATTTTTCCAGAATTAAATGTGTCAAGGCTTAGGGTCAATTCGCTTGGCATCCTCAGTGAATAAATAAGCTACAATATAAGTTTCCTGGACAAAAAAAAAATAGTCATTTAAAAGTTCTGTCCTTATACCTGATTAGTCTCCTTTCATTTTAAAGGAGGAGTTCACCATTTGCACAGTTTTCTGTTTGTAATGTAAAAAACATGCAGTTTAAAGATATTTTTTAACACATAAAATGGCATAACTTTACAATATTATAAACGAATTCAGATTATTATTGTATCTATTCTCTTCTTTGTGGTTTGTAATTTCAGGGTGTTAGAAGTATAACAAATGGCTACAGTTTTTAGTCAATTTCAAATAAGGAAAAATTGTGTCAGAAGAACATGACGATCGGGCGCTTGGCGACTTACGGTAGCACATAGCTGAGGGAGGAGGAGGAGGAGGAAGACAGGGTGTCTATTTTAATTTTCAAATAGAGTTTAAACAATCAATTAATCAATTGAAATAGAATGTCTGAGGGGTCTAGAAATTGACCTACAAGTGCCTATAAAGGGTTAAATGTGAACTTCCCCTTTAATAACAGTCCATTTTTGTCCACTATTCCATTCACACTGGGTTCATAATTCTGATACATCTGCTATCTTACTGTTGCAAATAATACCACAACATAACATCTGTTGATTTTGCAGGCCAGTGTCACAGTGCTCACTGTACAGTTATACAGTACAAACCAAAACAGTTCCCACAGTGTTCTGGACCTGTGGACCTGGCAGCTTCCATGCTGAACTTTAGTGTTCATGTAGGTGTGAGACCTACTGATATCCTGCAATAAAGTACTTTTACTGTAGTTCATGAATGCAATAGTTTTTTTTCTAGTAGGCCTAAATCTTGTACATATCTGTGTTAGTCCGGGAACAATCATCAGATGTCACTGTGACTGATTTCTAGCAAACAACAAGAAAAGCCTAAAGGAAGCCATAAATATTTTTCACCAAAACAATGTGAAAATGATTTGATTTACTTTTAAATCTTGCCTAGGCTGCTTCTAGCAAAGAACATGTTGTGAAACTGTGGTAAAAATACTGTGGTGTCTTAACTTTGTTAGCTAAGAGTATTTTTGTCCATCTCATGGGGTTCGATTCCTGGGTCCGCCTTGTGTGTGTGGAGTTTGCATGTTCTCCTCGTGCCTCAGGGGTTTCCTCCGGGTACTCCGGTTTCCTCCCCCGGTCCAAAGACATGCATGGTAGGTTGATTGGCGTCTCTGGAAAATTGTCCGTAGTGTGTGAGTGAATGAGGGTGTGTGTGTGTGTGTGTGTGTGTTTGTGCCCTGCGATGGGTTGGCACTCTGTCCAGGATGTATCCTGCCTCGATGACGCCTGATGCCTGAGATAGGCACAGGCTCCCCGTGACCCGAGAAGTCGGATAAGCGGTAGAAGATGAATGTATGAATGAACGTAATGCTTCTGTGTCGCATTTGAGGCTGCCACACATACGATACACTGAAGTAAATGTATTATATCACCAAACCTAGATAATACTGTACGTTAGATGAGAATGATAAGTATTGTAGATAAGGTAGAGAAGCTTGAATCCTTTTTAGCTCACGGCCTCTAGAATGACACGTGTTATCTATTCAACTAACACATGCTGTTGAGTGTGTGTGTGTGTGTGTGTGTTTTTTTTTAAGAAACACGAGTCATTGATCTCACTTGTCACTGTTCACCATCAATTTTTTCCTTCTTTGCAACAGAGCACAGGATTAATCAACACCAGGACCCATGAGGCTGTGCAGGTTTGACACGTTTAACTGCTACAATCTGCTGACGTGCTTCTCCACACTTCAAGAAATAGGAAGGTAAAGTGGTGTGAGATGGAGTATGGTCGATCTATCACTTTCAGACACACGTGTGAGAAGGCCATGCACACGTGCCATTCTGAAGCAGCTGCAGACAAAAACATGCACCTACATGTATGCTCGGGAGTTACAACACCTATCAACATTGCTCGGAAAATGCAAACAGGCATTATGGATGATGATATGGTGTAATAGTCTAATGCATTTGATGTATATATAGTTTAGAGCCATTTTTAGAGCCACAGAGAGTATTTTTAATCTTTTAATCTAAACTTTTAATCATCTCTTCTGAATATTTATCACTGTGGGTTTTTGGCATGATGAAAACGAGGCTTGCCAAACTGAATCATAGGCTTGATATCCTGAGTGCTAGCGGAACCTGTACTTTTAAAGCAAATCTGTAGTGTAAATAATGAAACAGCAGACACAACGAAGTTCTGCTGCGATCTAATAAAACAAGAACCAAGCATGAATTCCTCTTCTCAAGAAAAGATTGCCAGAATTGTGTCAAGCAGTTTAGAGCATCTCCGAGTACAGTACTTTTCTCTGGTTTACATGAATCCTAACAAACCTGCTACCACACCATACTGTACCAAAACATCTTTGAACCTGAGTGAAGAAGATTGCAAAATCTCCACTTAGGAAGCATTTACGTCCATCATCAACATCAACATCTAAAACCCCTTTCTCCAAGAGGACCTCGAGATGTACTTCCATGCAGACAGTAATTTGTGTTTGGCCCTTTTAGGTGAAATTCCATTTTAATTAAAGTGTTTTGATATAAAGAAGGTTGGTCCCTAAACAATGCAGCACTGTCATCTTCTTGTGGGGGAGACATTTAAGAACAGACACTCAAAGATGAGGTAGAAAGGTGTCTCTTGTGGGTGATTTAATATGAAACACTCCCCCAAAGAGCACAATAGTGGATTTATTCTCAGAGAGCGGGTAAGTGCGTTTTGGATGAAACTATGCTTGCTTCAGGCTAAAGGAAAGATTAGTTACTCCGTCTAGGAACATCCCACTGTCTGATATGACAGCGGTCTTTCAGTACATGTCAGTGACTGGTGATGTGTTTTTCTTTGCATGGAGATTAGTTTTTGAAATTTTGAGTCTTTCTGGTTACACTGATTGGAAGCGGAATCCCGAGGTGAAAACAGGAAACTGAACAACAGTACAAAAGTAATGTTAGGAGCCTGGACATTTTCTAACAATAAAGATTTGTGACAGAGTTGATAGGGATCACTACTTTCATTGTCAACTGGTGACTAAGAGATAATTCTTTGAGACTTCTGTGTGGCGCCTTGTTTTTTTTCCCAGCAGACACAACTTTATCTGCATTGCATTCATTATAATGTAGCCTCTCCCTCTGCTCTAAAGTTCTCCACAAGTACTGGTGTCAAATTGTTAACATGTCCGATTTTGTTCGTGCATCTGCGGGTGGTTGATTATCAGGGCTGAGTCTGACTCATTCTCTCCACCAGTGTCTGCCTTCTGCTCCATGGAGACATCTGGAGGCCTTTAGGTCCAGCCTCAGAACTGCACAGGTCAGAGATACTTTAAACAGCAACCCAAAAACATGTCAGCAACAAATTACAAAGCACAAAGCTATTAAGCAAAAAGGCTTGGCAGCTTGGCAGGCTTATTGTGTCTGCATGGTACCTGTTATTCTGAGAGATTTTGTGCTCAATTTCCATATTAAATAATAGGCTTTCTAATGTAGAAGCTGTTATAAAGCAAACAGTGTTTGAATAGATATCGATACCGTTTAGCTGTTTAGTGTTTGTTGAGGGTTAATCGACACATCATGATTGCTCTAGATAAGCTTATCCTGTTCATGAATCCACAAAGCTCCTTATTCTATTGGCAGAAAAGTGGTGAAGTGCTTAGCATTGTCGTTGCACACCTCCAGGGTCCACTGTTTGTTTCTGTATTTGGGTTACAGTCTGTGTGGAGTTTTACAAGGAAGAGAAAAGATTATATATATTAAAACTATTGCTTTGGTAATAGCATAACCAGGCGTGAAGCGTGAAGGCCTGCACACATGGTCAAAGAAAGGAAACGTGTATATGATGACCCGGGTGACTTGCATATAAAGCCCTATAAAGCCTCTGTTTGGCTTTAGCAGATTTCACTTGCAGTGTTATAATAAAACTCTCTCACTAGAAATGTATCAAATTATTTATATTTAACATTAGAAATACCACAGAATTTACAGATTTGAGAGAAATCCAGGAGGAGGCTTTGAAAGTATTTGTCATTTTGCAAAATCAGTGAATCTGAGAAAAACCTTAGTATTATGAATATGAGTATTAAGGTCATTTTAAGGCACATGTGTATATTCAGTTTTTTCCCTTAAAGAACATGAAATTTACTTCAGCTCAAATGATGGTGGTTATTTGGGACTTTTTTGAAATCGGGGCTCATTTCTTAATATTATATATATATATATATGTGTGTGTGTGTGTATTTGTAATCGTTTATTTGTGTGTTCTTCCAGTTTTCTAAAAGTTTTGTATATACACACACTTTTTTGTGACAGTTGCATACTGTCACAAAAACCCATGGGAATAGATGCACACAATCAACTTCATCACAAGTAAAGGATATTTAATGAAAAATACACCAGATCGTAACGTGTTAAACTCAAAATGTCAATCAAGAAGGCAGAGATCAGGCGATTTGCAAAACAGTACACCATAAGCCATGGCAAAAACAATGGTAATCGAGTCCAAGGTGGCCATGTTTATAGGCTGCAGCGTTTGCTGATCCTGCTGAGTGTTTTATTCAAATTCTTTCATTAATTGAATCCATATAAACACTGTTTAACCACCAAGTGTTTACACTATAGTCCCGGACTATTCAAGTGTGAAAATAGTGTAATAAAAGACATCTTTATAATAAATATAGTTCAGTCGAACAACGGACCATACATTTATGAAGTGAGCCCGTGAGCGAGCAGCTTCTCCTGTAAGACGTGATGACTGACAGAATGATGACAGATGACAACTTTTGTTAGCATTATTTCTTCTGTTCATTTCTTCCTTTAGGTTTTTTTTCTCACAAAAAATTCAGTAAAACAACATTAACCCTCTCATGTGAAATGGAAGTGTTTGAATTGACTTGATCGGCTACTGCACGTGTTATACACACACCTTTGCTACCGTTAAACACACCGTTGTTTTAAGATACACATGTTGGTCAACTAAGTGCCGGCTGATCTGTGTGGTTACAAACCCTATTCTGCCACCCTAGCTCTACTGCACCACTGTATGTGTATTGCACTGACAAGCCGATTTCACTGCTCTTGCTAAAACTCTCATATTAGTATGCAGCCTAAATTTTTGCCAATTATTGAGATGGCTGTTGTAGTTTAAATAGTCATACTAAAATAATTTTGACATAAAAATATCATGAAACATTGATATATTCCTTATTGTGAACTGTTTAATTATGTGCACTTAAAGGGGGGGTCTCCGATTTTTGAAAGCCAATCACCAAAACAAACACGCCCCTAACCCAAATGGGTCCCACCCCTGTATTTATAGCTCCGCCCAC
>NC_062535.1:6388144-6410644 GCF_022655615.1 Tachysurus fulvidraco
GGGACTACTCCAGGTCATGACGTAAATTTATTCTCATTAAAATAGGCCCAAAGAGTGCCTGAGAGCCTAGTGAAAAATAGTGCACCAAAGGCTCAGCATCTAGCCTCGAACAGACTTGAATTGAAATCAACACTCAAAAGTATCTGCCACAGTCAGTCCAGAGTGTCTGATTATCTAGTAGACTGCGGCTAGTGGTTAAGGTACAACTGCAGTGCTGTTTACTGTTTAGTTTAGTGTCACCGGCACCGGAAATGTGAAGAAGGACAGAGCTGACAAGAAAAAAATGGTACAATTTCTAATGATTAATTTCCAAAATCAGCAAATTTTAAATGATTCAAAATTTAACAGCCCTTTAAAATATTCCTTTAAAACGTATGCAAAAGATTCCACAATGATTTTGTAAATGTTTCTGAACAAAGACTGAAATACAAACATACGTACTGTAAGATGTGCTACTTGATTCTCTGCCAGATTTTAAGCAGAATAACACAAACCATTGGCACCAAATGTTACCAGACAACAGATAAAACCGCTTGTCTGGTAGTGGTTTGGTGCCTGTGGCTTGTGCTCAGGTCTGCATTCATGGAAAAGTCTTGTGTCTGGTCCAACACTGACTAAATAGGAGAAGGCCATTATAAAGAGTTCTAAAGCTTCCACAGCCTAAACCACGCGTGAGTGCCAAACCAAAAGCTGCCTTGGATTTGCTGAACAAATTCCAGTGCAGGAAGTAGCTGTGACACAGCTCCACAATTAGAAGCTTTCCAGAGGAGGGTGACAACCTGATAATGACACGTAATCACAGCATGGTATCTGTAGTGGTCTTTAGGCAAGCTGCTGATGTAGATAGCACTTTTCAAAAGCTTTTTTTTTCTTACACAAGAAGGTTACCTGCTGCACTGGAACAATTTAAGAAATACAATATGTTTGGTGAAATACGATATTTTAAATAGAGTTTTTGATCAGCTACTGGTGAGGTAAGTGTGTGGAGGAGCAGATACGAAATCACTCATTTCATACCAATTATGCTTTTAAAACAAAAGAATTTTAAGTCTGCAAAACATCACAGCTAAAAAACAGGATTTAGTGTACCTGTCTAACAGCTCTGGTAGTCATTTAGTCTTGATGACCCTAAGACTCAGGCATGTTTTTTATCTATTACACAATCATCTGCATCTGAAAGATAAGTGTGATAGCCAACTGGTGTACCATGAAGATCTAACTGGAGTTCAGGTCATTAGAAAAGCATCAAAGGGATCCAAGACTACTGTCTCACTAAAAACTTAAACATAGTTAAACATGAACATGACCACTGTCCGGCGATTTTTCTGCTCTGATTAGGATCACTGCTGCACGGTAAACGTTTGATGTCCAGACTCAGATCTCGTATTTGAAGGAATTCGCCTGAACTTTCTTGTGCTCGTTATTAATAAATAATGGTACTATACTGTATGTCTACAAAAGGATTCGAATGTAATATTCTTTCCCAGCAGCAATCGTATCCCTGTGGGAGAATTGACTTATGTTATGAACTCTATTATCGGTCTCACACACCCTTATCACAGAGCTCATCACCCTCTTCAGGTCGGCTTTGTGCTAATTCATGTGCCTTGAATGATTTAGTGTAAACATAATGGTATTTCATGCGTCATTCACATTTCACTGGTGCAAAATGTTCAACCGACTCTATCATCATGCCTCCCAGGAAGTACTTTTATCAATGGGATATTCAGTAAGGAGATATCTAGTGGATGCATTGAAAACATAGACCTTTTCATGTAATGGGTGCAACACAGGCAACAAACCAATTCATGCATTTTATCCAGGTCATAATTCATTGCAGTGCATTCACTGTTTTTTTTTATTTTTTTTATTTGCTGTTGTGATGTGTGGCAGAATGTTGCACAGGTGCTGATATTGGTAAGGACTCAGTTTAACCCTAAGCTTAAGTCTTCATGGGTTTTCTTCTTTAGACTAAAGACTAAATAGTGTTTTAGTCTTTGTTAGTCTTTGAACTGCCATTGTGTCGGTCAGATTTGTGTTCGAGTCTTCATCGGTGAACATCTGAAGACTTCAGCAGGAAGGAATTAGTGTTAAGTCTGAAATGAACTCAGAAATGACTCTGACCTGTTAGTTCATCGGGATCTCTTGGTTGTTTAATTCCACTTGACTACAGACTGTTGTAGAAATCACCTTATTTACATTTACATTATTTCCTGTCCAGTGCCTTCTGGACCTGGTTCCTTTGAGACAATGTCAATTGTTAAAGGTGCTATAGAAATAAATTGAAGTGAATTGAACTGAATTCTGAGTTCACTAGCTTTCTCCTACCTCCCAGGCAAATTAAAGCACGGTGCATTGGCACTAACTGTGATTGGGTGTGTGTCTGTGTGTTCATGTCCTGGGTCTAGTTTATGGATCTACTGTGACCATGACTAGAATAAAATGAATGAATGAATGAATGAATGAATGAATAAATGAATGGTACATTTATGGTCAATAATAAGTGATCTGTGAATGGAGAACTGTGTACCATCTAATTATTGCTTGGTTAACCAGTAATTACTTGCGTGAGCCATTCCACAGTGACCTAAACATGTACCCAGGAGCTGATGATCAGTGTTTTGTCCATAAATCAACCAAAGAGGCGTCAGTGACGCCTGTGAATAAATGCATGAAATCCTCACTATGCCTTTGATGAGGTTTACAATACAGTGCAAAACAGTAGCAGAGATTTTGCCACACTATAACTGTGACGAGAGAAGGAAAAAGTAAAATACCGTGCTTAGGTTGAGATAGAAAGGTAGGTCATCAATCACAGAGTGCTATTCTCTCTCTCCAGGTCCAGAAGGAGCACATTTAAAATCCATTAGTGATGGCGGAGCCAGCTGTACATCAGCAATGGTCATAAATTGCTTTATTGGATGAAGTTTCTGTAAAGTGATGAGCTCAGCGTTACTGATTTCAAATATTTCAAATGGGAGATTCAGGCTGTCTTTCAGCATTGTTAGGGGAAGATGACCCAAGCACACTGATCTATCATGAATTCTGTTCTAATCATCAGAAAGAGTAATAATTCAATTTATATTATATATACAGTAGCTGTCTGATATTTCTGTTTCTGATAACGCTATTGCTATTAATGAGAGCACATTTTGTTCCCTGATTTACATTACTGTATATAATGGCTATCTACTGTAAAAAGAAACAATTAGTATAGATACCATATAGCTGATTCTCTTTAAAGTGCTCTCTCTCTCTCTCTCTCTCTCTCTCTCTCTCTCTCTCTCTCTCTCTCTCTCTCTCTCTCGCTCTCTGAAGTCTGGCCGTTTGTTCAGACATACAGTATTGACATTAGGCCTCGTAGTTTTTTCTCCCAAGTCACACAGCTGTGTTCAGTGCAAATATACATGGCCCCCTAACCTTCCAGCTGTGGCAACCAGGGTAGTTCAATGGACGCTGTTCCATCCGAGAGCATAACCTATATCTACAATAGAGTATTCCAATGTTTGCCTAAAGAAAAAAAATCCTAGGAGTAAGTAAGCAGGAACAGTACCACATACCTGAAAAGTGGAGTGACGCATGTTTGATGTCTCTGTTGCCTGTTGCCTGGAGATCCAGGATCATCCAACCATGACTCAAGCCACAATAACAGTTGGGTGCTTTAGCAAGTCATACATAAATGGAGGAATGGACCTACTGTAGGTTACAGGTGGATCTCATTTATAGGTCTAGGGTAAAGTCTGGCCCACAAGTACTACAGTATATGATATTTATGTAAAGAGAAAAAGAGCTTAAACTGGGATATGGAACTGCTCATACAGTAGTAAAAAGTTTTAAATATTTAATTTTGTTAGATATTGTAATGGTAAATGTTTGATTCAAAGGTATGGTTTCCTCTTATACTGTACATCTGCTGGAAGTAACATTCACTTGTGTTTGTGTGTGTGTGTGTGTGTGTGTGTGTGTGTGTGTGTGTGTGTGTGTGTGTGTGTGTGTGTGTGTGTGTGTGTGTGTGTGTATGTGTGCGAAAAAAATGTAACAAGAAGTGTAGGAAACAGGATAATTTGTGAGGATGGAGGGTGAGGAGAGTTTTGATTAATTATTCAGCCATTACTTTTTATGGACAGGCTCTACACTGCTAAAGAATTATAGAAGATTAAAGTCATGTCAGTCTGTCATGGCAGCTCACAGCACTCACCAAACTGCACACATCTGCAGCCAATAAAGTTGCATAATTTCCCATCTCTCCTCCCATTCCAGGAGCCTCAGTGTATACGTCAATGCTAGGGACAGATGGGGGCGTTTGGAAGTTAGACAGAGGAGGAAACGTAGGTTGCAAACGTATGTGAGAAAAATGGAATAAAAACAGATGCATCACAGCCTGTTGAACAAACTGTTCTCTAGGTGGTGCAGGTGGCAGCCAAACAGATGTTGCACATCTGGCTTTCATAGTGTTGCTTTCACGGTAAGACATACATTGGTAGTGGACATGAGACTTTTAATAGCAATGTACAAGTTTCACGAAAACGTGTACTTTTAAACATTTATCCTAAACATTTACTTGAGGTTTGTAAGTAATAACACATGGCCTTTTATTAGACTCTGGGTTATAATATATTGTATATTGTATTTAATACTTACCACAGTAACATAAGTAAGGACCCACTGCAAAGTCAGTGTGATTAAAAGTTTTTGTTAGAAACCTTTTTTTTTTATACAACTGGCTGTTAAGGGCCTTGGTCAGGGGCCAAGCACTCACAGCAGGGACCAATCTCACAATCTTCTGATTGGTAATCCAGCACCTTATCCAGGCTTAAATGTCATCTACATATTGGTTTAAACACCCTGTTTCTTTTCAAACTTGATTTACATTCATTAATCTCTTATTCATTCATTCATTTTCTACCGCTTTATCCGAACTACCTCGGGTCACGGGGAGCCTGTGCCTATCTCAGGCGTCATCGGGCATCAAGGCAGGATACACCCTGGACGGAGTGCCAACCCATCGCAGGGCACACACACTCTCATTCACTCACGCAATCACACACTACGGACAATTTTCCAGAGATGCCAATCAACCTACCATGCATGTCTTTGGACCGGGGGAGGAAACCGGAGTACCCGGAGGAAACCCCCGAGGCACGGGGAGAACATGCAAACTCCGCACACACAAGGCGGAGGCGGGAATCGAACCGCGACCCTGGAGGTGTGAGGCGAACGTGCTACCCACTAAGCCACCGTGCCCCCCTTCATTAATCTCTTAAGTACATATATTTTTTATCTAATAGTTTCATTGTGGTGGTTAAATAAATAACAACTGTATATTATTTTTAAGGGTCAGTAAGTGCATAATAAGGCTATGATACTGAGTCTCTCTGACACTGTATAAACCTCACACACACACACACACACACACACACACACACACACACACACACACACACACACACACACACACAAACACACAAACACTCACACACAAACACAAAGTTCCTATGCCAAGTGCCAAGAGGCTCATCAGAATAGCTGTCACGTAGCCTGTGTTTTCATAAGTGTCTAACAGGATTTAGCATGCTAACAAACTGGCAATTAAAGATAAATCTTAAAAAATAATAGGTGCAGAAAAGACCTGTCCATACTGATCCATGGTTGTAAAATCCAAACCTAATAAGATAGAAAAAAACAAAACCTGAAGGTATACTGCTTTAAAAATGATTGATGATGACACGTATACATATAGAGAAACATACAGAGAGTTTTTAAAGGCAGTTTTATAGCAATATGTAATTATGCTATAAATAACCAAAAATATAGCAAAGGTTTTTCTTGCAAGGCATTGCTTAGGAGTTATTTGGTGAGGACTCCCACCTGTCTGTTTATGATTCAGTATTTACTTAGTATTCATTTGTTTAATACTAATCTTGAATTTTTGTTTTGTTTTATATTAATCTTTGTATAATATTAAACTTTTGGATTATGTTTTTTTATGTTCTGCAAAGCTGCTTTGAGACAATGTCCATTGTTAAAAGCACTATATTTGAAATTAATTGAATTGAAATCTTCCAGGGGGGGCAGGGTGGCTTAGTGGTTAGCACTTAGCACGTTCGCCTCACACCTCCAGGGTCAGGGTTCGATTCCCGCCTCCGCCTTGTGTGTGTGGAGTTTGCATGTTCTCCCCGTGCCTCGGGGGTTTGCTCCGGGTACTCTGGTTTTCTCCCCCGGTCCAAAGACATGCATGGTAGGTTGATTGGCATCTCTGGAAAAGTGTGTGAGTGAATGAGAGTGTGTGCGTGCCCTATGTGTATTCTGCCTCGATGCCCGATGACACCCAAGGCTCCCCGTGACCCGAGGTAATTCAGATAAGCGGTAGAAAATGAGTGAGTGAGTGAAATCTTCCAAATTCTGGATATCATTTCCGAAGACTCGTGATGATTTTTTCTCTATGGGATTATTTATAGCTCTATTAAAATGTATCCAGAATCGACAGAACCACTGCCTGATACAGTAAGTGGTGTAACCGCAATATTACACTCTGAAATTCATGTAAACAAAGTAAACAACATTTGTCATTTAAATAAACAATGTCAAATAAATATTCATATGAATTGTACATTCTGCAATAAACTGTACAAACACCCTGATTTCAGCAAAAAGAAATAACTTAATAGAAATGCAAGGAGCTGTGATTTAGAAGTATTTCTAGTTATTAACAGTTCTCAATGGATGTTTAGGGTGACTGCTCTGCAATCTGGCACCAGTTCCTGGAATATAGTGGAAAGTTGGAAACTCAAAAAAAGCATAGACATATTCACTGGCTGTAAAAATTTGCTTGTGGTTGAGGTCACATTTTAAAGTGCCAATGTTTTTTCTAGAACTTGCCAATAGCATGATTAGGAAATTTGTTTTACAAGTCAGCAGTTTTGAGAACCCATTCTACCCATATAAATGCCTACCAAATTTTGAGATTGCACATTAAAATGTTAGATAAACACACACACACACACACACACACACAGAGAGAGAGAGAGAGAGAGAGAGAGAGAGAGAGAGAGAGAGAGAGAGAGAGAGAGAGAGAGAGAGAGAGAGAGAGAGAGAGAGAGCTGTAATTCCACCAAGCTGTAAACCCAGAGGAAAATGTGCTTTTGAGTACAGCTGGATGAGATTGTTAAGGACCTGTGCCAACTGTGTGGATGTAACCTCGTGGTCTAATGATGGCCCGAGGATGACTTGGAGGATGCAACTAATGCGGTATAGATGGTGTGAGACTGAGAGATTAAAAAGGTGTGTAACAGTCTATACATCACCTCATACTCTCACCTTGAAGCATCTCATAAATATAGAAGTGCTCTTTAACTCAAAAGACTTGAAAGACTTGTTAATATTGTTTTGGAACACAGCACATATTTATCTCTTTGTAAGGACCAGATGACGATCGCTATACATTAGTATCATTTTAATTGCTGATATGGTTTTAATGAAGGGGGGCACGGTGGCTTAGTGGTTAGCACGTTCGCCTCACACCTCCAGGGTTGGGGGTTTGATTCCCGCCTCCCCCTTGTGTGTGTGGAGTTTGCATGTTCTCCCCGTGCCTCGGGGGTTTCCTCCGGGTACTCCGGTTTCCTCCCCCGGTCCAAAGACATGCATGGTAGGTTGATTGGCATTTCTGGAAAATTGTCCATAGTGTGTGTGTGAGAAAGTGAATGAGAGTGTATGTGTGCCCTGCAATGGGTTGGCACTCCGTACAGGGTGTATCCTGCCTCGATGCCCGATGACGCCTGAGATAGACAGATCGGATAAGCGGTAGAAAATGAATGAATGAATGAATGAATGAATGAATGAATGTTTTAATGCAAAATAAATTACCCTTTTTATCTTTCCACGGTCAATTCAAAATGATAATATAATAAATTTAAAGAGGATTTCCTCACATCACTACTACTACTAATACAACTACTACTACTACTACTAATTATTATTATTATTATTATTATTATTAATAATAATAATAATAATAATAATAATAATAATAATAATAATAATAATAATACCAATAAAAATCAATAAAAATCATGAAAAGTTTAAATATAAGATCTGAAAAGAGAGCTGAAACCTTCCCGTTTGTTATTTTATATTGTATGTATGCCATACTTAAGTCTGTTATATTAATGCATCACTTTAAGTACAAACAGTGGAAAACTAAATGGCGTTTGTGGGATTAAATACTACTGTACATACACACATTGCACATCAGAGCAAATGCATCTCTCCATCTGGAAGCCAAACTGTAAAACCTTTAGCAATTTCATTCACAGCAGTGTTACACACACTGACAAGCTCTTGTAAACCTTTGTGCCTTTGTCATGACTTCAAAAGTCTTGAAAATCCAAAAATTCCCTTAATGTACTGTACTGTTTGTGGTTTTAGACACAATGCAGGTTTGTTGAGTCAGTTCAGAGGTCACAAGTGATGCTCTAAACATTTTATATACTGTACTTGTAGATAAAAGTTAAAAGCAACCATAATTAAAAGTCCAAAAAGGGTATGTGTTTACATATAAGAGGGGCTTCAATCATAGTAAAATATCCATTTGTAAGAGGTCAGATTGTTCTACTGCAGTGGATGCACGCTCGACTGAAGAGTGACGTACGGAGGCATTTTTCAGAAAGAAGGGATGAAGCCACTTCACCACAATGAGTAATGATCTCTGTATAGAGTCTGCCCACTGCGAACATGGTGCTGTGATGAACTCTACAAAGGGCTGACCTGTTTGTGTGGAATGCCAGGCTGCCTGGTCCGGGCTGTTTGAAGTCTTCACGAGAGCGAGGCCTTTAAAAATAACCACCTCTGGCTACTGTTCAGGTCATACCTAATGTTTTTCACACACAGCACATCTCAACATTCTACACCTTCTTTCATATACTCCCATTCAATATGGGGCAGAGTTTCAGTTTATTTTTAAAAAGAATCGAACAGGTTTGGATAGATATAAATATGGATATGTGGATATATTAAACACAGCTTGAACACCTGAATTTGAATAACGTCTACCAAACGTCCACTGGATCTGGAACTGATTTATGAAATTGTCATACAGAAAGAAAATGAGATTTTAAACAAAAAAATTTGAGGGTTTATTGGCAGCTTCACAGTCCTGGGACTTGAACTCACAATCTCGTACTTGAATGGTTTGAGATCCCCACGTTTTGAATGTCTTGGGTCTTTTTTATTTGTCCCCAAATATAATACAATGCAGTCTATAAGTATTTGTATTGTGGAGAGTATTTAGTCTTTGACTGCCATCAAACTGGATTAGAAGTCTGTATGATTAGGATGCTAATAAAGAACAATTTTTCACTTTGTGTTTACTACAAAAAAAAATAACCCTGTGTCTGTTTTATTACTATAATGTGTTAAAATGTCTTGCGAATAGTTTTGAGTTATTTGACTGAATCTGAACAGTTAGCTTCAGAATTGCAAACCTATGTTACCACAGTTTCTTTGTTTTCTACTTCTTTTTCTTTTCGTTGCACCTCTCTGCCCCATACGTACAGTATGTTGATGTTTATATTACAGCTATGTTGATGTACTCTCCTTCTTGTGAAAGTCATTAACACATTAATGTCAAGTGGAAACAGATCCCAGATGCTAATGCCACAGCTAGTAGTTAATATCAACCTAACCTCTGCCAAAAAAACAACAGAGCAAGTGTCTAACCACTTTTATGGCACAATTTGATGATGACCATTGAAGGTTTAATTAGGTAATCATACCTAACAGTCACAATGCTATTGTTAGATGCTCTAACCAGTATGCTGGAGTACAGAGCGCATGTTAATGACTGTCCAAATACTGCACACACTGTATACAAGTTTAGGCTTGTAGCTTTTAAATGAATTATTAAATTAATAAATTAATAAATACTGTGTATATTCCATATAATACCATTTATGGTATTATAAATGACATTCAATATTTGTCAGACAACCTTATAATTTATTAATTCCTAAATTATTCGTGCTTCCTTTGGCGTGAATATGTTATGAACTCCTAATATTGACTTGCTGATGGTTAGGTTGAGTTTGATTGGCAGGTTGCCGAAGGCCTAGCATCGAGGTGGGCGGAGTCACACATTCAGCAGACGAGGTGTGAAAGCCACAGTGAGGCAAACAGAGGCTCAGTATCTAGGCAACGACAACAGTAGCCCCTCTCTCCTTTCCACGTGTTTCGGGAACAGGCATTTGTGTTACAGGTAACGTCGTCCTGGACACGGTCTTTGTTGACACACTCACCAAACATCAAATCCTCAGCCAAATACATCAAAACACTCATGAGTGTGTACTCTTATCGTGATACCCACAAACCCATGCATGGGCAGTGAAGAACTGATGCTGAGTTCAAAGAGGACAGAAATTTTCAGCACTTTGTCATGAAAATCTACAACATGGCTCAAGGTAAACAAAAGAGCTGGACAACTCCATTTCTCTATCTCTCCATTACATACATAAACAAAGGGATGATTGATGGGCTTCAAAGTGGAGTTGAATGTGGCTGACCCAGTAGAGTCCAGCTGTGAAACTTGTCCATCATTGGGTTTCTGGGAAGGCACTGAAACGCAACTGGATCTTAGCACACACTGACTTGCTGGAAGTGACCTGTGTGCATGTTTGTGCAGCTCGATCTGTCCTACAGTATTTTCTGCGTGTGTCTCTGTTTTAAACCGGTTTATAGACATCTGCATGTATGCATGTTGACCATGTGCATACTTGCAATAAAAGTGTTTATGTATTTAATGTTTATGTGTAGGAATGTTTGCATGGTCACAAAGATTCACATGTTCACCACCCACCTACAAATACGCACACACACACAAACACACACACACACTCACACACACGCAACTTGGTCTTAATGAGCTTGCTAAGGGCAATCTCTTAGATTATCACATCTGTGCTGAAATCTCCAGGGAGATTTTCCCATGCTTGCTCCCAAACAGTCAAGCCCTACTCGGTGGTAAATTAAAACTGTAGAGCTTTCCAGGATGGAACCTCACAACCCGTGAATCCTGCATAGATGACGTCTCAAGCCCTGTTAATTTCTCCTCCAGCGCTGTATCCGTTTCATCCTGGGTACTAAACTACGCTCATTTCTGTGCCTTGCTGTGGGCACACAACATACTCCACTTAAACCAGGCCCATTCTAGGTCAAGTGTTCTCACAGCAGATGGTATGGTATTTATGAGCCTTTTTTCCTGTACACGCAAATACGTCACTAGCTTTGAGATGATGCAGGTTCCAGTCAGTTAACCCCACAACCTTTGGCCTGAAGAGCGTTAATCTACTGAAATGTTCTACAGGACTGCTCAGGACTGCTTTATTTTCAGTTAAACACATCAACACATTGTCAGTGTTTCTGAATGAGTTAAGCCAGTTATCTGAGTACCAAAATGGCACATGTCACTATTCAAATCATTCCAGCTCCTCCTGCAGGATCCCCAGACTTTCCCAAGGCAAATGTTGGATATAATCTTAGGTTACTTTGCTCTGGGGTCTCCATGCAGTGAGGCAGAGAGTAAGACCAGAAACCCTGTCATTGCCTTGTGACCAAAGGTGAAGATAAGGGACATAGACTGAGTAAGTTTAAGTAAGTCTATCGCCGCAGCCTCGGTTTATTCTTAGTCTCAGGGTTTTTTGTTTTTAACTCCATTCCTTGTGACATCAAAGGGTTTCCTCAGCCCTCCTGAGCACTTCAGACTCAACTGCTAGGATCACCTAATGCTCTCTGTCACAAGGGTCACTTCTCCTTCATCGCTGTTACAAAGGGTCAATGTCTGACTGACGTTATTGGAAACCTGCCACTGAACTGCAGGAGTCAACATTTTGGTGGTGTCCATGGTGATTTCCCCACCCCTTTCTCTCTTGCTTCTGACTCTCAAGAGTGCAAGAATCACGGAGGACTATTTTTCTCGTGGCAGTTAAAAAAAAGGAAAAAAAAACTTTGTAAATCAATCACATACTGTTGCCATTGTTAAAAACATGAAATCAGATAAGTTTAAGCAATAATTGAATCTCATCTAGTATTTTGCCTTAATTGACCGATCGTTTGAAATGTCAACGATTTCACTAAAGGAAAGCCATTTAACATATCTGTTGAACCTGTATAGGGATTACAAACTTCTTTTAAGTGTTTGCAAAGATCAAGACAAAGTAAAGGTCAAGGGTGGACACAGATTGACCCTGTCTTGCTCCGAATGGACACTGCAACTGATGCTTGGCTGAAGTGGGACATTCTTTCACAGATTCCACGCATTCTCTTCCTTCTCTTTTGAAGGGAAGTGAGAATGAAAAGATGAACAAAAAAGAGCTTTTGACACGGTAACCGTTACTCAAAACACTCTTTCTTTTTTGTTGATTTGCTTTTAAACACACGTTTCCTCAAGAATACAAAGTCCTTCTTTGTGTTGTTTCCATATGTGGGTTACACTGCGTGAGGAAAGGGAAAGAAAGATCATTTTCAGTTGTCTTCAGTGCCTATCGACATTTGTTACTGCTCCGAATTGCTTTGTTTTCATCCGGACCACCGAGACATTTCAATTGTTTGGATAGATATTTTTCTGATTACAGTAACAATGAAAATGTTTTTTGATCAATTCTACCAGGACACTAAACACATTGGAATATGATAAGCCTGAGTCATTTCTCATGATTGAGTGCTTGGCCTGAAGCATAACTATTCAAATCATTCAACCATCCATCCATTCCCTAAACAAATTCATCAGAGTTGTGGTAGCAACAGGGGAAGCAGTGATGCACAAACTCCCCCTGTTTTTGGCAACCTTCACCAGCTCCACCTTGAGGGATCCCAGGAGATCCCACACCATCTAGGAGATATAATCCCTCCAGAAGGTCCTGGGTCAACCCCAGGTCCTCTGCCCAGATGGCCGTGCCAGGTACACTTATTAAGGGAGGCACCCAGGGGCATCCTTATCAGATGCCCAAACCAACTCAACTATCTCTTCTCAATACAGAGGATCAGTGGCTCTACTTTGAGCCTCTTCTGGATTTCTGATTTGCTCACATGATCTTGGAAAGTAAGCCCAGCCACCTTGTAGAGAAATCTCCTGTCTGCTGCTTGTATTTGCTATGTTTCGGTAAAAGCATTATCCAAATTCCATGGCCATAGGTGAGGGAACTGATGTATATCAACTGATATTCAA
Organism: Tachysurus fulvidraco; assembly: GCF_022655615.1. Lineage (NCBI taxonomy): Eukaryota > Metazoa > Chordata > Actinopteri > Siluriformes > Bagridae > Tachysurus > Tachysurus fulvidraco. The sequence goes on from NC_062535.1 coordinate 6,401,358, forward strand.
TTCAATTTGTATAGCACTTTAAACAACAGATGCTGTCACAGCTATAGGTGAATATACTGTACATTATAAATTAGAAAAGTTTAGAATTTTAATTTATATCAATCTCTACCGAGCAAGTCAGAGTTGATGGTGGGTGAGAAAAACTCCCTAAGATGACATGAGGAAGAAAAACCTTGAGAGGAACAAGATTCAGTCCTCATCAGGGTGACACAAGAGAATGTGAGCGTAGATCATTTCTCTTCTCTAACTGTGAATGATATAGTGGAAGTGTAATACATAACTTAAACATTCTCATTGTACCTGTCAGGGTGATAATGTTATTATATGGACTGCTGAATACATTGTTGTTCAGGAAACCCCTCAGCCATTACAGGTGAACAAGAGCAAAGGAGGAGAAAGGATTAGACTGGGGAGGGCAAAAGCGGTGAGATGAAAAAGCAGGAAGAGCAGCGGCTGATAAAGATCAGAGTTGCAGACAGATGGAAGCGAGCCCACTGGGGAGCTCTAGGAGCCTGAGAAGGCACATGAGAGGGAGGAGGAGGAGGAGGCAAGGTAAAAGAGGAAGGGCTCAACGGACAGGTAGAGACTGAGAGAAAAACAAGGACATGAAAGGAAAGTGGAGAAGGGGGCACACGCTCATAAGTCTTAAGCCTACCTGATCACAGGGAGCCCACCGCCGAACAATGGACCCAGTGTGTGGTTGTGTGAGGGAGAAGGGAGTTCTTAGTAGTTTTTGCCCTGGCATACCTGAGTAGAAAAAAGATAAGATCCAAAGGGTCTCCTCTTCCTCCATCTACTGTTCTTCTCCCTATCACTTTTATGTTCTCTTTTCAAGGCCTTAGGAGATTAAAGGTGAGTGCTGATAAAAAAAAGAAGAAGAAGAAGGAAAGGAAAAAACAGAGGGGGTGGAACGTACAGGAAGGAAAAATGGAGAAGAGCTGATGATAAGAACAATGGTGCATCTGTTCATATATGTGATGTATGTGTGTGTACTGTACAGTATGTGTGTGTGTGTGTGTGTGTGTGTGTGTGTGTGTGTGTGTGTGTGTGTGTGTGTGTGTGCCTGTAAGTGTAGTTGTCTTGCTTGATTATAATAGAACTCTTTGTAAAGAAAATAAACACAGTTAAATAGCTAGAAACAACTGAGAAGTACAACTGGGAAAGACAACAGGAGATGTGAGGTTCCTCTCTATGTTGTGCTGAAGCTAATACGAATAAGAAAGTTATCGTGTGTGTGTTAAAAAGAAACAAATTTCAGAAGTCAAATCAAGTCAAGAAGCTTTTATTGTCAGTTCAACCATATATCGCTGACTCAGTACATAGTGACATGAGACAACATTTCTCTTGGGCCATGATGCTACATAGAACAAAGACAGAGCTAAGAACTTAGCCACATAAAGTGCATCTGTATAACCTGGTGCAAGAGACAGTGCAAACAAACAATACATAAAGCTACAAGACAATATACAAAAGCAGCGCTGACCTGTTTACATACTGTATATTCTACAGTATGTGTGCAAAAATACTGGAACGAACACTTAATATTATAGCAGCAGTTACTGTATACTGTATGAGGTATTGTAATGAATTGTGCCAAACAGCAGTTGACTGAATGTGTAAGACATCAGGTGCAAAGAGCAAAAACAGTGTGCAAAACAGCATGTAAACAGTTTGGTGGTGCTGTAGACATGGATGTGTATTTGGCCGAGTGTGTATTTGGTCCAGATCAGTGCAGTTCATACTGTGTGTGTGTGTGTGTGTGTGTGTGTGTGTGTGTGTGTGTGTGTGTGTGTGTGTGTGTGTGTGTGTGTGTGTGTGTGTGTGTGTGTGTGTGTGTGTGTGTGTGCGTGTGTGTGTATACAGAGGACAGAAGTCTGTCATTTTTATAAAATCCTTTATTTCATGATTCTCCTAACATAATAAAAATGAATGTATACTAAACTAAACTAAAGCTTTTCGTCAAATAAGATAAAGTATTTCAGTAAAATAAGATGAAGAGACCATGTTGTCCTGATGAAACTCATAGAAATATCATACATACCATAGCTGTCACTGAGAGAGAAAAATGAACAGATATCCCTAAACTAGGAGAAGTCATCACAACGCCCTCAGTAACCTTTAGAAAGTTTCTTTTCTAATTTCTTTTTCTCTCTCTCTCTCTCTCTCTCTCTCTCTCTCTCTCTCTCTCTCTCTCTCTCTCTCTCTCTCTCTCTCTCTCTCTCTCTCTTTCTCTCTCTCTTATGTTTTTCCTTCAAGCCGGATTCCAGCCATTCAGGCTGAGACGAGGCCAGATCCAGCAGACTGATCCTCCAAGATCCTGTCAGCACCAGCACTCAGAGACACAGAGGCGCGTGGAGGCTGTAGTAGCTAGTAAAGCTTCACATACATATATATTATTTCTACTCATGCATTATGATCGTGTCTCTCTCTGAAAGAAGAGCAGTTATAAGCTATCAGGCCTCAGTGATTTGCCAGTTAGCTAGCAGCAGTATAACGCACATGTGTAGCTCAGCCTACACTTCAGAAGTGCCATATAATGTAGATTATTCAAATCCTGACACATTTTTGACCAGATGTTAGACTCATTGTAAGTGTGAACAGTGTTTGGATTTATAAAGGTCCATCAGGATATTTTGGATTACTTTAACATCAACTGATGTGTAATAAAGAAGATCTTATGATCATATATAACTCATTAAAAGGCTTTGTAGCCTGTTAACATTCAGTAATTCAGATTCAGATTCTGTCCACATGACATTGCCACCGCGGCCGATAGATGTCCCGGTCTTCAGAGTTTTCAGTGTGTTGCTAAGGTTACTGATTGATTTCGCATGACATCTGTTAGTCATTGCCATTTCAAATACCATGTCTCTTAGCATTTATTACAAAGTCTTGCCCATTCATGATTACGTATAATCTGTCTCCCTTCTAGACATTCTCTGTTACTGACCATCCATTGGAATTACCGACATGTCTGTGCTTTTTCATTTGAAGCAATTGGCCTAATGATTGAAATGACTAAAGGATTTCTTTAATACAGTGGATTCAGCAAAGTTGCACAAACTAAAACAGGAACCGTTTTTTAAGCTGCAGAAACTCACCATCATTATTGTGACCAGTTCATTGAGAAACCTTGAAGTTCATACAGGTACATGCACTTTATATATATACTGTAATACCTACACACAGGACAAGTTCAGCGCTCTGACACTTCCATGCCATCAGCTGTAAAGTATACCATGGCCTCGCTGGGTGTTTTTTTTTTCTGGGTGTAACATACAGTAGATTTAATGCCCAAATGACTTATTGACCTCTGTGCAAAAGTGAAAACTCTTCTATATGGAATGTATATCACATTCTCTACCAACTCCTGACTGAGTATCACATTCATTCAGTGTCACCTCTCTGCCAGTGCCTCATCACTAATCAATGGTGGAGCAGTTTTCCCAGTACTACACTGCAGATTATTTAGTATTACTTGCCCAGTTGGTGGGGCGCACGGTGGCTTAGTGGTCAGCACGTTCGCCTCACACCTCCAGGGTTGGGGGTTCGATTCCCACCTTGTGTGTGTGGAGTTTGCATGTTCTCCCCGTGCCTCGGGGGTTTCCTCTGGGTACTCCGGTTTCCTCCCCCGGTCCAAAGACATGCATGGTAGGTTGATTGTCATCTCTGGAAAATTGTCCGTAGTGTGTGTGAGTGTGAGTGAATGAGAGTGTGTGTGTGCCCTGTGATGGGTTGGCACTCCGTCCAGGGTGTATCCTGCGTCGATGCCCGATGACCACTGAGATAGGCACAGGCTCCCCGTGACCCGAGAAGTTCAGATAAGCGGTAGAAAATGAATGATTGAATGAATGAACAGTTGGCTTCTTTTCCATGTCACATTTTTGCTCTGTCTATGTTTATGTTCTGTAAAGCTGCTTTGAGACAATGTCTATTGTAAAAAGCGCTATACAAATAAGCTTGAATTGAATTGTTTTCCTTTTTGGCGATTTTGATTCTGCACTTTAGAATCTAGTGCCGCGTTTCAAGGCCGTACTGAATGTTCAGAGATATGTTTTGTGTTAATGTCTATTTGAAGTGTTTCAATTATCCTACACAGAATCCTGATGAATTGGGTGTCTGTCCCAGGGGAGTCAAGGCACAAGGCAAGGACAACGTGTTGAATCTTCACACAGCACAATCATGCACACACTTACAGTACACATCGTTCACACACAACAGACAATTCAGAGATGTAATTCCACACAGCAGGGAGGCAGGAATGGAATCCCCAACCCCGGCGGTGCAAGGTGCTAACCACCCAGGCATCATGCTCCACATTAGAGTATCAATATGGATATCCTTTGTAATCGCTCGTAACCAGCCATACATGACATTTGAACTCCAGATGCGTGGTTAAGCTTTCTCTCTAGGTCTCTCTATTTCCTCCCACTTAACAATAAAGTTTTGGCTGTATATTGGATAAAATTACATCTGAGCCTCCTATCTGAATTGTTCCATTATTTGACCTTTTTGTCACAAATGGGAGCTTCAACACTCCAGAGAATTATTTCATGATCACTCCCCTTATTTTTATAGCTTGGCATGCTAGTGATTTCTTCTGATTATTCCTGACAGCGTTTGACTTGATTGCTTTTCCACTAGCCCTTCCTCCAAAGGCCATGATCGCACAGTAGGGAATGGAAAAAAAATCCCACCCTTCAATGGATATCCCTAGAAAACAGAGGAAGAAATTCAGTATTAAATTTTACACTTAAAAATGAAATTGGAAATTCTGAAACATTCAGCTTTCTCCATGTCACTGAAGAGAGGAGTTTAATATATTTTCCCTAACTTAAAATTGATGCTTAGTCAGATATCACTGACATTTCATGTCAAATGATTCTCTCATAATCAACGATTGTATGGAGCAGTCATTGGCTATGAGTTTAGTACATAAACATTATGATTGGAACATGCCATATTCTTGTGTTTTGTTCTCACTCACTCATTTTCTACCGCTTATCCGAACTTCTCGGGTCACGGGGAGCCTGTGCCTACCTCAGGCATCATCGGGCATCAAGGCAGGATACACCCTGGACAGAGTGTCAACCCATCGCAGGGCACACACACACACACTCTCATTCACACTCACTACGGACAATTTTCCAGAGATACCAATCAACCTACCATGCATGTCTTTGGACCGGGAGAGGAAACCGGAGTACCCAGAGGAAACCCCCGAGGCACGGGGAGAACATGCAAACTCCACACACACAAGGCGGAGGCGGGAATCGAACTCCGAACCCTGGAGGTGTGAGGCGAATGTGCTAACCACTAAGCCACCGTGCCCTCCTGGGTTTAGTTCTAATCTGTTAAAAATAAAAAATGAACATTCTTGCATGTATATTATATATATATAAAACTTATTGCAATCATTTGAATTAAATGACGTAAGATTGCATATGATTAAAATGTTCTGATGTACAGAGAAAGGACTTGATACCTCTTCAATGCCCTTATTCTGTGCTTACGCTCATATCACCTCTTTACTCTTAACACATGAATGAAAGTAACCTAAATTGCATTTAATTACAAAAATATGTTGATGCTAAAATTGTTTCTGTTTGTTTGTTCCCATACACCGGGTCCCTGAGAGGCACAACAGTAATATCTTAACACTATTTCTAGGAAATTATAAGCTTGACATCCACACATTTTATCTCAGATTCGCCTACAGCACTTTTTTTTGAAAAAAAAAAAATCTGTTCGTTGACATTTGTGTGTTAAAACAGTTGATATCAGCTTTAATATAATGCTGATTGACCCTATAGAGTCCTATTTCATGGCACGGGTGCAGAGTACAGTGAGCGTTTTTATTTTATTTCAAACCTTTTGATTATAGAAATTTCACCACAATTTCTCATAAAGTGCATAATTTTAATTCTAATTGGACAAAATCTCAGCTTGTTTTGAAGAAAAAGTTAGTGAAAATTCGGTGACTCTGGAAGCTGATATTTCTGCTCCTACACCCAGTTCTGGTTACTACATGTCAACATTTTAGGCAAAGTACGTCGCTCAATTTATTATTTTAATTAATATGCTGTAATGATAATGCCGTTTATTTCGATTTTCAGTCTATGGCTAAATGCTGTGAAATAAGTACATAGACACTTGCTCAGCCTGCACACCCATACACAACCACACACACACACACACACACACACACACACACACACACACACACACACACACACACACACACACACACACACACACACAAACACGTTTTAAATGTGGTTTACCCATCAGTAGCTATGGAGCCGTAGTCTGACTGCGCTTCCTGTTCTGAGTAGGTGTGGTTTTTCCACCTCAGGCTGGTTTTTACATTATGTTACTCATTTATTCTACTACAGTGCTACTTCTCTTGTCACCTTCATTCACCTGACTCCTTCACAATGCCGGCATTATCTGAGCTGGTTGTTCTCTCATGTAAATGTTACACTCGTGTGTGTTTTTTCTGATGGGGTTTGTGAATATATTGTTTGTGGATATATGTGCTGATATTTTAGACATCATAGTCTCAAATATGTCTTGAAAATGGTGTCATAATGCTTCAGATTTGGAAGTTTTTATCATTAAGATCCAGTATTTTTTTCATTAGGCATTTAATTTACACAATTTACTCTACTGACGATGTCTTTGTAATTTAAATTCATTTCCTTTTGCATTTCCTGGTTTAGCCTGAGAGATTTTACATATATCTAGAAGTTCATGCTGAATAAGTCTATACTGTAGCTGTAGAGGTTTCCACATTCGTAAAAGCTTTAATCTGTAATAAAATGCTCTTAGCTCTCGGTGTTCTGCACTCACTAGTCTGGTGGAAAAAATACATAAACACTCAGGCTGGAAAACAAAACGTAAGAGCCAAAAAAATGGATAAATGTTTGTCTAAAGAGTGTATTCATCATCCAGATGGCTTTCTGGCCTTTATAGGCTTAGAACGTCTCAAACAAGTGAATATAGAGGTATAGAACACAGACTAGGAATCCTACTCATCAGCTGATGCTAGCAGGCAATAAATCTGTTAACGAACAGAACAGCATGTGAGAATTAACAGTAACAAAGCTTCTTCAGGAGCATGTTGGTATGTGCTGCTAAGACGTGTTAATAACAGAAAGAGATAAACACAAAGAAGGAGGCTTTCTATCTGAAACTCTGGTGCTCTGTAGATTTAATCGAATATTAAATAACGTTTAACATTTAAATAAGTTTGGGAAACACACACACACACACACACACACACAGACACAGACACAGACACACACACACACACACACACACACACACACACACACACACACACACACACACAAACAGACACAGACACACACACACACACACACACACACACACACACACACACACACACAAACAGACACAGACACACACAGACACACACACAGACACACACACAGACACACAAACACACAGACACACACTCACACAGACAGACACACAGACAGACACACAGACACACAGACAGACACACAGACACACACACACACAGAGACACACAGAGACACAGACACACACAGAGACACAGACACACACAGAGACACAGACACACAGACACACAGACAGACACACAGACACACACACACACACAGACACACAGAGACACAGACACACACAGAGACACAGACACACACAGAGACACAGACACAGACACAGACACAGACACACACACACACACACACACACACACACACACACACACACACACACACACACACACACACACACACACTTCAGCAAGGACACACACACAGACACACAGACACACACAGAGACACAGACACACACACAGACACACACAGAGACACAGACACACACAGAGACACAGACACACACAGAGACACAGACACACACACACAGACACAGACACACACACACAGACACAGACACAGACACACACACACACACACACAGACACACACAGAGACACAGACACACACACAGACACACACAGAGACACAGACACACACAGAGACACAGACACACACAGAGACACAGACACACACACACAGACACAGACACAGACACACACACACACACACACACACACTTCAGCAAGGATGTTTGTAGAGAATGACAGCCAAGGACAAGATAAAAAATAAAATTAAACAAACAAAAAAAACAAAACAAATTTAAAATAGAACATAACCCTGAGAGATATATAACCTAACTATCTGGCACATTTACATATAATACTCAAATTACATACAGGGAAACATGAAGCGATCAATCAAATGAAATTCATCTGAGAAAGTTTTAACATGACTTTACATTTAATCACGAATGTGTTTAAAGATTTGTAACATCATTGATGATTCATTTTTTTATATGATCACATTACAATATCTTATAAAGTAACATTAGAAAGTCATTACAGTATTTTTTTTTACAGTATTTTTCATCATATTTTGCTTCAGGGGTGTTAAACATCATTAACTAGTCATTATTATTTATAATGATTGCGTAATGAAACTTGTGATTGTGTAATTACACGGTTACAGCAGTCAGCTTATAAGGTTTGAGGTCTAAAATAATGAGCATAAAAATGTCTGTCTCAGAAGCCTGACAGTGCACATGTGGAGCCATTCAAACGTTTTCCATGTTCATTTTGCCTCCTGGTGGCTGGTTGGTCTCTGAAAGGATTTAAGGTTCAAAACCATAAAACTAGTGCGCATGGGGCATGTGGACATACAGGGGGCAGTGTGTGCTTAACAATGAGCTTTTCTCAGTGAGTGTTTACCTGTCTAGACTGCAGGTGGCGCTGTGGCTCACAAATACAGCAAAGTACCATAAATATACGATATATATATATATATATATATATATATATATATATATATATATATATATATATATATATATATATATATATAATCCTTACATAGTGTTTGGATCAAACCAGGCAAAAGGTATTCATACTAATTAACTTATTGTAGCCTTTATTGTGTATCATAGAATTCATAGATTTTGTCCTTTAACCTACACACAAGATCTTACCAGGTAAAAGACCATTGGCTTACGAACGGAGCTCAGGTGCAACCTTGATTATCCTGAGGTAACGTTCCTGGAGTCCACCTGTGGTCAATAGAACTGATTAGAGATTATTTAGAAAAGGTACACATCTGTGTATATAAATTCCCACAATTAACAGAACAAAATACAAGAAATGAAGTCCAGGGGCCTCTCTGTAGTCCTTTATGAGACTAGGGTCTGTGTAAGGGTTTAAAGTG
>NC_062535.1:6413144-6420644 GCF_022655615.1 Tachysurus fulvidraco
ATTGTTAAGTTTAGACGTTGTCTGGATTTTCGACAGTGTTGTTTAGCTTCGCTGTGATGTTTGTACGGTGTGTCTGTGTGTGATGGAAAGTAGTAGTATTTTATTCTGTGTGTATGTAATTTCAATGTTTCTTAAGTCAAACAATGGCTGCAGGGGTTAAAGAAGTAAAAAAGGATCAAGTGAAATAGAAAGACCAGAGGAAGGAAATGAATTCTCAAGTGAGTTAATAGAGGGGCAGATTTCTATAGAACATAGGAGGTGTCAAGAGATGGGAAGTTAGTAATGTGTTTAACAAATGGATGTTTCCTTACGCAGGTTTTCTGGAAGAACTGTGTAATGCTCTGTATTTGTCACTCTATGACTGCGTTATACAAGTCATTCAAGGACATCTTGGCAGCACCTCGTACTTCAAAACAGGAAACTCTTTGCAGTTAATAAGGGTATTTACCATTATAAGTTCAAATGAGGTACTTCCTGTTCAGTCGAATCAGAAACTTTTATAAGGAGATTAGCATTACTTATTAGCATATTTTAAGTATGTACAGTATGGTATCTGTTACAGTTAAGGAAAGAAGATCCTTCCTATATTAATACCCACACAAATCAGATACCCACACTGTCCCAGAACGAAAGAAGGTGACTCAGGTATATGCTGACGCAAACACACACACACACACACACACACACACACACACACGTACACACACACACACACACACACACACACAAAAGCAAAAGCAAGCTTTAAAACAGACTTTCATTCTCTCAGTCCTTGTGAAGTGCACACTCATAATCGTCTTCCCGCACCTCACATCACTAAGCTTGCTTATTCTGGTTTGATTTCTCTGTTTGTTCCTAGTTTATCGTTTCATGTTTATGCCTAGCCTGATTTAGCCTGTTTGCTCATCGGCTGACCTTAGCCAGTTTCTTGTCTTGGACTTGTTTATCGCTGTCTCAGTAAAGCTCCTTTACTTGTTACTACAGCTGTCTTCGCCCCTTACATCACAATATTATCCTGACCTGACAGACTACAAGAAGAATATTTTTACTGCCTTTACTTCTAATCCTTAAATATTCAGAAATAGGATCAGGATCAAAGGCATTTTACAACTTTACCATGTCCTTACCTCTGCTATCACTACTATTAGGATACAACAAACAGAACGATCAGCAGAAATGGAAGTGCTGTGTTGAGCTCCTCCTCTGGATGTACTGTATAGCCGCTTACTACATCCTGCTTGCACATGTGGCAGACATCTGAACAAAAAGCCGACCTTATCATGACAGCTATTCAAAACAAAAGGCAACACAAAGAGTAGCGACTGGACAGAAATATGTCTGTCCTCTTGTTTATCTAACACATAGAATATTTTATGACACCTAAAAACACATCAAGGATCTTGTCCAGGCAGATTTATGGTTTCCATCGTTTAAACCCTAGACAGCAGAAAACTGGTCCAATTCTAAAGATGTCAATTTTCTGGCCTGATCACCGAACACAAAAAGATTGAATTCTGTGTATAAAAAATACCAGCAGATTTTCAGGAGTGAACATGTTCAGCATGTACTGCACATCCCACTGACCCTAATTACTAATTTGTTAATTATCACTGTTACTGTTATACTGGAAGGCTTCACAAAAGGTTGTTTGTGGACTTATTTGCAGTCAGAAGTATGCATTAAGAACATTACTAAGGTTTGTTTTATTGGTATTTAAAGGCAGGGTCTCCGATGTTTGCAGCCAATGTCGCAATGTCCCCTAACGCAAATGGGTCCCACCCCTGTATTTATAGCTCCGCCCACACATACATACGTAACCCAGGCAACTAATGGAAAGAAATGTGTCTTTATCATAGCTGAAGGGAAGAACAATACGACTGCAGATAAACAAACAAGCAAAAATGCCACACAAACATAATCATATAAAGGACAAAGGCAGATATTAGTTCTGTGTAACAAAGCAAAACCAACGTTACTCACCTATCGAGAAGGAAAAAAGCGCCTCGGCGTCTTAAGTAAAGTCGAGTTTCCCGAGTCAATAACTCCTGAGCTAAACGCTGTTACTACACAAAACGTGGTTGTAGCTGCCTCTCTACATTACTACGATAGAAAAGAGGTGTTATTTGTGTAGTAACAGCGTTTAGCTCAGGAGTTATTGACTCGGGAAACTCCAACCTGTGAATATGTGGCCAACTTCCTGCTCCTTCAGTTCTCTCCAGCGCTGGAAAGCTGATCCTATATTAACACGTCCTACTTCTTGCCTTATTGTAAGTCTTTCTTCGCTTTCTTTCTTTGTTTTTATCCTCCATGTCAATGTTAAAACCGCTTTCTGCTAATGTCACACATGCGCACTGAACACTCTCTCCGCCGCATATTCACAAGCCCCGCCCCTTTCTGCTCATTGGCTACACGTTTGTTTTGAGTTTTGTTTTGATTTTTCGGCCCGACTCAGTTTTCTGAAGCATTTCTCAAAAACCGGAGACTCTGCCTTTAAGTGAATGGCGTAGAAAAATAACTTTTAATATAACTTTTCCTTTTGGGTTTATTATGCAAGAACTTTTATGCAAAGACAATGATGAGTTAACTGTCAGCCTTTTCATAGCCTGTGTCAGGTCTGTAATGTGAGATGAACCATGACATGAGATTGGACTATCACACACACACACACACACACACACACACACACACACACACACACACACACACACACACACACACACACACACACACACACACACACACACAAACACACACTTAGCACATACTCAAGCTCTGTTACAGATATCCCCTCTCTCCCCTATTCCGCCTCTCTCTCTCTCTCTCTCTCTCTCTCTCTCTCTCTCTTTCTCTCTCTCTCTCTCTCTCTCTCTCTCTCTCTCTCTCATACACACACTTCTATGTGGTGATTGCCATCTGGCACAGCACTGGAACATCTGGGCAAACAGGCAGCAGTGATGTCAGGCCACAGGGGACTGACTGGTATGTGTGGGAGTTGAGGTTCATGATGAGGGACAGAATGGATTTTGGGAAAATTTAAGATTACATAAACTTAAAAAGTATAACATCACTTACAGTGACACATATCATCATCATCATAAACATGAAACACAAATAGTTCACTTAACCAGAAAGGGGAAGATGTGTCTGTGTCATTACCTGAATTATAATTTTATATCCATGTAAAATAATTCCAGGCAAACAGTTTCAATATGTCTCGGCAATTTTCCATTTTAGAAGTGTCTTTGCTAGCATTCTAGCCCAGATGTTTGTGAGCAAATCAATTAACTCTAATTTCATTTTGAAGAAGCAAGAATTCCTGATTGATAAGAGGGAAGGAATAGCGTGACTACAGGAACTAGGGTTTTGGAAAAGCAAAGATGGAAGAATGTTGTCATGCAATGTGTGTTCAGGACTGCTGTGTAGGGTTTGGCTCATGGTCAGATGTTAAACGTTGCAGGTGCACAGTTGCCTTCCCTCCTTCAGCCCTTTTTTTCACCTCTCAAACCACAAGAAAAAAAAAAGGCAGAAGGAAAACAGCACCTCAGAAGATTTCCTTGCTGAGAGTGCCAGCTGTAGATAGACATACCAGCCAATAAACCCCTGAATTAGACAAAGAGAAGCAAGAAAGTGGAGTTAGGGAAATAAAGTCAGGGAAAGGTTCTAACTGGGGAACGTCATTCTTTACAATTCTTCTTTTTTGTTCCGTACCTTTCCTAACAGAACTACTGTATGTTAAGCAGCAGGAACAGATTTCGGTGCTGAAGGGCAACAGCTGAGCACAGTTTAATGCACCTGATACAACTCACCCTCTAATTACCAGGTCCTTCATCAGCTTTGGTTTGGGTTTATTGGCTGGTATGTCTATCTACAGCTGGCACTCTCAGCAAGGAAATCTTCTGAGGTGCTGTTTTCCTTCTGCCTTTTTTTTCTTGTGACATGATAGAGGAGGTGAAAATACAGATGTGTGTAAACTTTGAGACTAAGAGATTTTACTTCTCATTTTCAAGCCAACTTATTACACGTTAATCAACATTTAGAAGCCTTTATTTGTCACATATACTTTAAAGCAGAGTGAAAGTCTTACTTTGCATATTGCAACTTTGGAAGTTGGGGTCAGACATGATACATGCACCCCTGGAGGAAAAAAAAAACTGACATGACATACGGCTAAGTACGGTGACCCATACTTAGAATTTGTTCTCTGCATTTGACCCATCCAAAGTGCACACACACACAGCAGTGAACACACACACACACCGTGAACACACACCCAGAACAGTGGGCAGCCATTTATGATTCGGCGCCCGGGGAGCAGTTGGGGGCTTCGGTGCCTTGCTCAAGGGCACCTCAGTCGTGGCCGGCCCGAGACTCGAACCCACAACCTTTGGGTTACGAGTCAGACTCTCTAACCATTAGGCCACGACCGCCCCACAGGCCACGACCGCCCCACAAAGAGGGTTAACAGCCTGACTTTCTCAAGGGCCCAACAGTGGCAGCCTAGCAGTGCTGTGGTTTGAACCCCAATCCCCCAGGCATCAAGCCAGAGCCTTAACACTTGAGCCACCGCTGCCCTAGTTTACAAATTTTTTTATTAATGTGTGTATTTTCTTCTCCATTTTCCAGGCATGCAAATGCACTTTACAAAGTGGTATAACACCGTACTATGTGTGCGTACATGTCTGTATGTACATCAATTTGTCTCTGTCTAGTTTTCACACAGAGACAACCAAGCGAACAGCTTCAACGGGATTACAAGTGAAAAGAACCTTTTGACATTTTGTCAGGTTTTATCACGTAACAGACTTGATTTAACAATAAGCTCACTACAGGAGAAAGACAAGAATGCCTGGAGATTATAAAAAGAAGAGGAATTTAGTACAATTAAGCTAAAAATACTTAAGAAGGGGTAAATCCAGTTGAAGTGGTCACCAATGACAATGCAAGTTAGTAAGAAGTGACCTTTAGTCACCGTCTTTGTGGTCAGTTTGTCTGTTTATTTCAGACTTACAGGAACCATAAAGGCAACGTGTCAAGAGAATGAGCAATGTTGTCAGTCAATGAATTGGAGTTTTATGGGGAAAAAGGTCTATGACATCCTTTATCCATTAATAGGGTAAAAGAGTGCATTTCATTAGAGAAATAAGAGTAACTGGAAATGAGAAGTAAAGCTGGTATTTTGTAGAAGACGCTGACTCCTGGAAATCGCTTCCTGTGGTTGCACAGGGACTTTTAGGGGATGGCTTTGATATATTGCCCGGTGTAAAAGATTTGTGTATTACCCTGAGTGTATTAACTGTATTTTAGTTTATAACTGTTTACACTAACACTGAGTCTGGAATTTACATGAATTTGTGCATGGGGAAAAAGGTTGTAAGAGTTAATGAAACATCAAAAGTACGATTATTAATGGCATGTTAAATCACATTGGCGTGTGTGTGTGTGTGTGTGTGTGTGTGTGTGTGTGTGTGTGTGTGTGTGTGTGTGTGTGTGTGTGTGTGTGTGTGTCAGTCACTGTGATTGTTCCTGTAAAACATGTCACCCCTGCAACTGACCAGTTTTATAAAGACTTTTATATACTTGTATAAATGTACTTTAATCAGACAAGGAAATAGACAAAGTGTCAGTATACCTAAAAATCACTAAGGATGATTGCTGCTGAAGAACATGACTCCAGTAAATTATCGTAAGTAATCATGAGAAAAAGGTGTAAATATGAATTATTTTATTATGATCGTTTTGCTTGTAATAATGTAATAATGGTTACCAGACACTGCTATTGCTATTACAGTGAATGACATCAGACATAATAAGTGTATGGCACAGTTACATCCATGTCACCACACAGGGTTCAAATGAGTTGGTACTATAATTCACATTGGGCAAAGGCAAGATGCAAAAAGTAGCAGAATAGCCACAACCTACTTGTGTCTCCGAAGACAGTTTGGGGCTGGTTGCATACTAGAACTGTTTTAAATAAATGTTCTTTTAAAGATTCTTCATATATCCAAATGTTGAGCAGAGGGGTAGTTATGATACAACACCTCTGGCGCATTGAAGGTGAACAGTGGAAGCTTGGCAGTGCTGGGTCTTGAACCCCAATCCTCTGAGCAAACCCCCTGAACCTTAACTGATTGAGACACCACTATTTTCTCGAAGTGAATACTATGACTGCTTCATATTAGAGGTTGGAGATTATTTTACATAATGGATCTCCTATGCCTGATGACCAATCTGCCACTGTAGCCTGAGTCCTTACAGCTGCAGGGCTGCGTCACCAAGATACAAAAAGCTGATATTACTAAATGACACAAAACAAAGTCACGGAAAATACACTGCAATGACGGAAAGGGACATACAGTAAAAAACACAGACTTGGTGCTTTCATGGACTAAGATTTTAAATATACTTTTAGCATGCAAGTTGTCCTTAAACACTACAGCCAAGAAATGTTTAACATATGTATGACTGTGAACTGTGAATTCAACCAAAGGCATGTGTGTAGAATTCATTCATTCATTCATTTTCTACCGCTTATCCGAACTTCTCGGGTCACGAGGAGCCTGTGCCTATCTCAGGCGTCATCGGGCATCAAGGCAGGATACACGCTGGACAGAGTGCCAACCCATCGCAGGGCACACACACTCTCATTCACACACACACACACACACACACACACACACACACACACACACTACGGACAATTTTCCAGAGATGCCAGTCAACCTACCATGCATGTCTTTGGACCGGGGAGGAAACCGGAGTACCCGGAGGAAACCCCCGAGGCACAGGGAGAACATCTAAACTCCACACACACAAGGTGGAGGCGGGAATCGAACCCCCAACCCTGGAGGTGTGAGGCAAACGTGTTAACCACTAAGCCACCGAGCCACCGTGTGTAGATTTTTATAGCCTATATATTTTTGTTTGGACCTTTGTGTGATTATTCAGCTTCAAATGAATGAATGAGATTAGACATAGATATTGGCTGAGGAGATCTGGGGATCAGTCTGTGTTCCAGTTCATCCCAAAGGTGTTCAGTGGTGTTGAGTCAGTGCTCTGTGCAGAACATTTGAGATTTTTATCACTTTCATCAACCTTCACACACCATGTCTGAGTTTGCTTTGTGCACAAGTGCTTTGTCGTGCTGGACCAAAAGGTGAGGTACAAAACCTTTGGACATGTAGTGTTTGTTGGTGATTGATACATGGTAATGTGTGTGTTTTCAAAGAAACAAATGAAACCCCTTGTAATAAATGGAACGTCATCACAAACAAAACCCAGTCCCAAATGCAGGAATAGCTAAAAGACACGTTTTTAACATAACATAACACAAAACGGAAAACACTGGGGAAAGAACTACAAAACTGAGACACCGAACAGACACCACAAAGACAACACAACAACAAGGATTCCGTGCTGCCAAAGGCAACAAGGCCAGGATAAATAGGGGAGACAATTAGTCACATAAGGAACAATTGTGCAGAAGTGGGGAGGAATTAA
>NC_062535.1:6425644-6483144 GCF_022655615.1 Tachysurus fulvidraco
TATTGCGTGCAGTAATACTAGAGTGAACACAGTGTTATAGCAGCAGGTCCCTGAGATAATGTAAAGAATTGTGCAAAACAGCAAACAACTGAAATGTGAGACAGGAACAAACAAATTCCTTGCAATGACATAAAAGCAGGTCTTGGCTTTAGAACTTTGGACCTGTATATACAGATGAACACTTATATGAAGGCAAACACAACTTATTTAGAAATACATAGCATATGCATTCTGAACTCTGATACAGAGTAATTCATTAAAGGGTTTGGGGCAGAATATGAAATACACACACACACACACACACACACAAATACACAGATGGAGAGAAAGAGAGAGAGAGAGAGAGAGAGAGAGAGAGAGAGAGAGAGAGAGGTCCTGGTTCTGATTTAGCTGACAGTGGTTCTCTGAAACATCCTCCTCTCTATGGTAAATGTGGTCAAATTGGTTGTGCAGAAACCGGAGCCTTAAGCCACGTCTCAATGCTCAGACATCTGCTGTCTACTGTCTCACACCTACACACACACACACACACACACACACACACACACACACACACACACACACACACACACACACACACACACACACACACACAGTCTGTTTAACTGGTTGATTTAAAATTTCTGCAAATGCAAAACAAGCTTTGACTACTGCAAGAAATTTTACAATAAGCAACAATCTCTCTACATGAACCTGCTTATCTGTGGTCCTCAGGCAGCTACTGTATGGCATAGTTGCTTTCATTTTTTAAAGACTGTCTATTCTCACAGAACATCAATGAAAAGCACATGTCTTGCAGTATTTAAAAAAATCACCATCCAATGCTTAAACGTAACACTTTAAAAAAAGAAATGTTTGCAAGATTGTGTTGAGAAATGTGGCAAATCTGTCTAGACCAAAATTGCTAAACATATAAAACAATGATATCATTGGGTTCTCCTTTTTTCTTATGATCTCATTAGAATGCCACCCAAGAGAGGAACAGCCTTCAGCCAGATCCTCCATACCAGCTGAACAGGAAATAAGATAGTTCTAAAGTTTGTAATTCAAGAGGAACACAATCTTAACACACACAAATATAGATGTAATAGTAACAGTTAGCTGTAGCATCATCATGAAAACCCTCCTAAAGAGCAGAAAAATTATTGTAAGGAAAATTCGGCTTTTATAACGTAAATAAAGCATCGTTGTATCCGTGTGACGTTGCTTAGATTAAAGTTTGGGAAAAGCTAGAAATCAATGCAGAAACCTTTCATAAAAAAGCAACACGATCACAAGCTGAAAGTTAAAAGAAAATCCATACAGTATGCCAATTTTTCCTGCTTCCACATGGTTGGGACATTGTGGGCACAGGTTCATCCAAACTAGACAGTTTTTTTAATCTTTTTTTCCAGTCTGTTCAGTTTCAGTAAGTCTGTGAAGATCTGTGTCTCAGATTCTTGTTCTTGGCTGACAGGAGTGGAACCTGATATGGTCTAGTTGCTCAGCCACGCCAAGGTTTGATGTGTTTTGTGTCCTGAGATGAATTTCTGCCCAACACTTTTGTGAAGAGTAAATATGTAAGTTACTGTATCCTGTCAGCTTCAACAAATCTGGCCAAGATATATTTGTCACAAAACCAAGAAAGCTCATCATCCAAAGAACACCATACCTGCAGTGAAGCCTGGTGGTGGCAGCTCAATGCTACTGTGCTGCTTCTTTTAAGCCAGGACTGGGGCATGGATAGCTTCAAATACTAATCTAGAGTTGGGACACAATTTTTCCATTTCCAAAGATTTTCCATTCCGATTGTTTTATGGGCTAAAAAGTAATTGGACAAACTAACGTATTAAATATAAGGATTATTTTTAATACTTGGATTTGAATCCTTTGCAGTCGATGAATCACAAAATGTTGTTTTTCCTTCCTTGAGACACTTTTAGAATTTGTTGTTGCATGTTTCTTCCTTCAGGTAAGTGAAATGTGAGCTCAGGGTTGAGGTCAGGTGACTGACACTATAGCACAGTGAATATCTTTACCTTAACAGTCCATATCTTTACATGCTATTAGATTAGCAGCATTTGACTGAATCTGGTATAAAGTACAGCTCTACACTTCAGAAATCATCCTGCTGCTTCTATTAGTAGCCACATCATCAATCACACCATTAACCCACTTCCACTGGCAGGCAAAAATGTCCATGCCTTAACAGTGCCTTCACCATGTCTGACAGATGATGTGATGTTATTTGGACCCCTCCTTTAATTCTCCATGCTCTTCTATCCCTATTATTGTGATACAAGTTAATATTGGTTTCATCTGTACAAAGAATCTTGTCCCAGTTCTGTCCGGGTTATACTTCTATAGAATACTTATACCGCTAATGTCTATTGTAAAAAGCGCTATACTAATAAACTTGAATTGAATTGAATTGAATACCGCTGTAAACTATTTCAAAAACTCCAAAGAGTAGTTTATAGCGGTATAAGTATTCTATTCTATAGAAGTATAACCCGGCTGTTCTATTTTAAAGTGTTACCATTGGTTTACTTCAGGTAATGAAGGTCTCTTGATTGTAGAGCTCTGTGATCATCCGTCCATTTTAGTTGTCTTTTGTAGTTTTATAGACCTTTTGCTGTTGCTGAGCTTGACAGTGCATACATTTTAAAAATGTACCAAACTGTTAAACACTTTTAAAGCTTCTCTCTCTCTCTCTCTCTCTCTCTCTCTCTCTCTCTCTCTCTCTCTCTCTCTCTCTCTCTCTCTCTCTCTCACTAACTCTGATAGTTGTCTCTTTATTTTTTAAACCACTTACTGGCCTCCTTCACTGGCATCAGCACAACTTTGGACCGAAATTATATTAGGAATTCCCATAAATTCAACACACATCGATGTCAATCTTATTAATCTGTCATGAAATATTAAGGAAACAGACCGCACCAGACCATGAAACTGCTTATCAGTCAATGGCACATTTACTTCTGAGCCTATGGCAATGGAAGGACAATGTTTTTGTTCAAATCTTTTCATTAAGTTCAATCCCATCTTGATTGCTTTATTCCAAATCAATTAGGGTATTGTACAGAGGCAAAATTTCAACATGTCCAAATATTTACGGACACAACTGTATTTTGAAATAAAAACTGCAGGACTTCCCTAGACAGATTATAGAAGAAGAAAAATGAAGAAAAAACTAACTTTATAGCATGATAACATCCCAAAGCACAAATCAAAAAAAGATTGACTTCAGAACATGATAAAAACCTGTGGAAAAATATGTTTACTTTTTTCCACACGAGTTTAAATGTGCAAATCGATTCTGTCAGTCTATCAACTTTGCTAATGAGTGTGTGTGTGTGTGTGTGTGTGTGTGTGTGTGTGTGTGTGTGTGTGTGTGTGTGTGTGTGTGTGTGTGTGTGTGTGTGTGTGTGTGTGTGTGTGTGTGTTTGTGTGTGTGTGTGTGTGTGTGTGAGAGAGAGAGAGAGAGAGAGAGAGAGAGAGAGAGAGAGAGAGAGAGAGAGAGAGAGAGGGAGAGAAAACAAGTCTCTCAGTCTCTCTCTGTGGAAAAACATTTGCTAACAGGTCATCGTCTAATCCAACAGCCTGTAAACAGGCTTGTTAGCCAATTTTTTTACAACCTCCATTAACCTTAAAGTGTTCTCTTCCTGTGCCTTGTAGCTAAATATATCTGCATACTCCCAAATCGAGCAGAATTTTCTGCCGTATTTGAGGCAGGCTTACATTTACATTTATGGTATTTGGCAGATGCCTGTATCCAGATTGAGGTACCAAAGAAGAGTCTATCAGTGGTCTGTAGCGAGGTACTACGGCACACAGGCAAACAATGCTTTTAAACAAATAAGAAAAGTGCTAGTTTAGGTTTAGTGCTAGTTTAAGTTTAAGATTAAATCAGTGTTAAATCTATAAGAAACCTAAAAATAACACTGATTTATAAGACATCTAGTATTTATTCTAAGGGTAATAATCCAGTTCCTTACAGTAAAACAGTGATTACTGTTCACTATACATCTATACCATGTTTATATAATGGCATTATTATGTAATTAAGGACATACTGTAGATACCTCCAGTATGTCCTTAATTACATAATATTGGCATTATATAAACATGGTATAGATGTATAATGGCAATATTATGTAATTAAGCACATACAGTAGATACATACTGTACAGGATGCAGTAGAAACACATTGTATTATTCTGCAGAGAAAACCAGAGAGCAATAAGACAAGCATTGTTGGCAGGAATACTTAAATAGTGCTCCAAATACTTGATTATTCTTATCTAAATTATAGCTTCTTTATTTATAGTTCATTTAAAGACATAAATATTAACCTTGATTGAATGATTTCATTTCCTGCACTTCATCAAATCTGCTTTTTTATGTAGCCGTTCATCACAGGTCACTCTGTTCATGACAACAGGATAAACCACTGTCTTGGTTCTTGCTAACCTATAGTAGAACTAACCGGTCTATTAATCACAGACTATTAGAGCTTGTGTTATCCAATCTGCTCAGATTCAATGTCATAGCCATGACATGCACCAGAAATTCCTTTCTATGTGAGACAGCTGGAAGTGACAGGTTGGCTGAGGAATTCACCAGAGGTAGGCATTGTATTGAATTACTTGTTTTCTGAGCACAACACCCCATAAAAACAAGCTCTCAAGTCAGTAAACAGCAAAAACCTGGTGCAAATGTTTCGCTTCTGGTCTGATTTAGGCCTAGAAAATGTCCTTTTCCAATAACATGACAGAGAAATATGTCCATGTCAAAAGTTGTGTGTAAGCTTTATGACTTGTGGAACATTCGAGTCAGACTTAACAGTTAAAAGCCAAATACATGAAGTTAAATGAGAAGTACCTTTACCATCACACAGGGTCTCAGTAAATAAATGTTCTTGAGAACATTTCAAAGACTTCTATGTTCCTGGGACCCAAAATACACCATACCTCTTTATCCCCTTGATGAGAGACTTTGTGTGAATGATCACTAATGGAAATGCCTTTACAGAGCTTTCTGCGTTCCAAACGAGGCCTTTCGTCAGTGAAAGGGCATGTTGTTTTTCATGTTCGTTTGATTTAGTGTTATATTTTAGCGTAATATTGAATGCAAAAGCAATGTGAGGGAAGCAAGGCATAATAATTCTTAGATTTGTGTGCAGGGTTTTCTGTTTGAATCTACAGACATACGATACAAAAGCTCGTAACTGTGGTCACTATAGGAATGCGTGACCACCTCCACATAGTTTAAATATAAAATCACATACTGACTAAACCGCCTTTCTCCTTAAAATGTGTTCATTTTATTTCCAGATGTAATTTTCAAGTGCATTTCAAACATAGTTTAAGAACATCAAAAATATGTCAGGTGTGTGTGTGTGTGTGTGTGTGTGTGTGTGTGTGTGTGTGTGTGTGTGTGTGTGTGTGTGTGTGTGTGTGTGTGTGTGTGTGTGTGTGTGTGTGTGTGTGTGTGTGTGTGTGTGTGTGTGTGTGTGTGTGTGTGTGTGTGTGTGAAATCAGGGGCAAAGCACCAAATGTTTAGCTTAGCACCAAGGGGTGGGTCCTTCACGACAAGAGGCAAAGCTCATAAACCACCATTGATTTTGGTGGTTTGTGCATGTTTAATGGTCTTTCATTAGGCGTATTTCATTCATTCATCTTCTACCGCTTATCCAAACTTCTCGGGTCACGGGGAGCCTGTGCCTATCTCAGGCATCATCAGGCATCGAGGCAGGATACACCCTGGACGGAGTGCCAACCCATCGCAGGGCACACACACACACACACACACACACACACACTCTCATTCACTCACACACTCACTCACTCACACGCTACGGACAATTTTCCAGATATGCCAATCAACCTACCATGCATGTCTTTGGACCGGGGGAGGAAACCGAAGCACCTGGAGGAAATCCCCGAGGCAGGGGGAGAACATGCAAACTCCACACACACAAGGCGGAGGCGGGAATCAAACCCCCAACCCTGGAGGTGTGAGTCAAACCTGCTAACCACTAAGCCACCGAGCCCCCCTTAGACGTATTTATTATTAGTACAGATTATCTCATAATGGGCTTATATTAAATGTAATTTTTCCTTTCATCACATTATCAAAAATTTCTTCTTATTAGTGGTAAGTCATTTGTAATTGAAAAAGAAATGGAACTGGCTTGAAGCCAAAGAATCTCAAACCTATTCTATCTGACTCAACAGGTTACAGCAACAGTGCCATCTGATGCCAAAATGTAAGGTATTTATCAACCGAAATTCTAGTCTAGACCCAGATTTCTCCAGCTCTGGTTTGTGATATGAACTGTAACTCATACGAATATATTACATTTGAATATAATTTGATTATAATTGTTTCCCTGGCTCAATTCTGACGGATAACACAAGTATTCATCACTTCCATTCATTTTCCATCGCTGTAACTGCGATACAGTATACTGAGACAACAAACACACACAATGTCAAGGTTGAGGAATACAAATGAAGCGATTTTCTCGAACATTTTTGTAGATACAGTACACAGTACTATTCTGACCAGTCTGTTCAATGGAATGTTTGCATTGCAAGTTAATTATTGTAGTTTGGATGAAAAAGAACTTTCAGACTTCAAGCTATGTTCAGTAAGTGATAAACATAGCTGGTTTTTAGTCATGCATCCTGAGCCAAAACAGTTTATTTAAATAAACCCACGTAGACACATTACTTTCTTAACATCTGCCTGTACTTAGAGGGTGGCAAAATATTTCCATAGATCTGGTTTTGTGTCTTGATTAGTTGACATTTCTTTTTTTTTTGGCATAACTTAATTACGTATGTGCTGCTTAAATCTGGACAAATTTGAGTTCACCACACATTCATGTGAACACTTAAATTCATTCATTCATTCATTTTCTACCGCTTATCAGACTTCTCGGGTCTCAGGCGTCATTGGGCATCAAGGCAGGATACAAACTGGACGGAGTGCCAACCCATCACAGGGCACACACACACACACTCTCATTCACTCACACTCACACACTACGGACAATTTAGAGATGCCAATCAACCTACCGTGCATGTCTTTGGACCTGGGGAGGAAACCGGAGTACCCGGAGGAAACCCCCGAGGCACAGGGAGAACATGCAAACTCCATACACACAAGGAGGAGGCGGGAATCGAACCCCCGACCCTGGAGATGTGAGACGAACGTGCTAACCGCTAAGCCACCATGCCCCCCTGAACACTTAAATGATTTGTCAAAATTAAAAACACAAAACCTCAATAATGTACTGTACATGTAAAAACATCATCCGAAACCCCACCACCACGTCAGAGGGAGCCGTCATCAGAATATTAGACTTCTGGTTTTCATGGACATTTAAGCATGAAGTGCACAGGTATGCACCCAAAGTATCATCAGTTCCACTGCTATACCGAGCCTTCCTGTTTGTATTCCTTATGTTTGACCTCTGTTTTGCTAATTGGATTTATGATTTCTCTGAAGTTTGCCCTTGTCTGTTCTGTTTGCCCCGCTCACTGCTTTCCTGGTTATTTGTTTATCATTTGCCTGTTTGTTTGACACTAAGTTTTCTTCATGTTTTGGATATGTTTGTCTGGATTACCCTGTGCGCTAATAAACTCTCCTTTATATCCACATTACGGATTCTGCCTCCTCTCCTTTACAGTACATTAGAGTCGCCTTTCCAACTGTTCTGCATTAAGTTTCCAAATAAGAGCACTGATCTTGATCTATCATATTGATGTTACCCAAAGCATTATTAATGAGTTGCACATGGTGGTGAAACCTACAGTATGATGCCTCTCAAGCGGGAGTAACTACTGGGAAAAAGTCCACACATGATCCTCACGCAAGCATTAGCATGCACATGCACTAATCTACAGTATGTAATGATTTGGATTAATGACTGAAACTTTGTTTAAGGCTTGCTTGGAGGTAATAAAACTTTAAGAGAAATTTTAAAGTACCTCATCACTTTTGAAGAATATTCTGAACATACAGTACTCAGCTTTGTCCCTCTGCGAGACTCGTCCATTAACCAAT
Organism: Tachysurus fulvidraco; assembly: GCF_022655615.1. Lineage (NCBI taxonomy): Eukaryota > Metazoa > Chordata > Actinopteri > Siluriformes > Bagridae > Tachysurus > Tachysurus fulvidraco. Next base: position 6,433,700 of record NC_062535.1, read on the forward strand.
CACACAAAAACTTTCCATTACAGACTCTGATTTTGCACCTGAACAGGATGGCTTCATTTTTTTGGCCAAACACGACTGGCTGTTTAGTGCATATTGGGAGCTGGACTCAGAGGAAAGTACTTGAAGTATGGGAATTATAGGGATTTTCCAGGCTCACCTGCTTTCACTTTTTGTTAAGGCTTGTGTCAAACATTCTTCTTCACATGTTTCCCACGTTCTATTGCTCGGGTTGGAGTAACAGGGTGGGACAAGTGCGTGTGAATTGCCCTATTTTCACTCCTTAGCTTTTCTCACAAATTCTCATTAACTTCAAACAATCCATCGGCGACATTTCCGAAGTGGAGCAGCTTCCTGTCTGGAAAGGTGGGGTCAAGGAGTAACGTGTGTTTAAAAGACTTTATTGAACCATAAAACTCCAAAAATTACTGTAGCAAATGCAGGAAACATTCTCAAATAACATTATTCAAACAATGTAAGATCACTACATGCAACAAAATCTACTTTTTTATGATATGATATTCAATCACTTTTCTGATTATTCCCAGATAATTTAGCATTCAAATATTTCCAGAATTTAGTATGGTTTGCCAGAGAATAATGAGGAACACCATTAAACACTATCATTATATTTGCTCTATATCCATACATCAATCTTGCTTTGTCAGTTGTATTGCATTGGATTGAAAATTCCAAGGAACATGAAAAGTTTTTACTCTTTTTTTTTTTTTTTTTTTTTACAAATTTGCAGTTAGAAGTGGCCTTTAATATTATTATTATTATTATTATTATTATTATTATTATTATTATTATTATTATTATTATTATTATATAATTTAGCTTCTTGAAACCAAACCAAAAAGTTTATTCATTTTAATTTCATACTTCATAACTGAAATACCGTTAGACTTCACATCCTGGAAGCTACGTACATCATTGCCATTTTCTCCGAATTAAAAAATGTTATTTAAAGTATTTGGCAATAAAATATTTAGAAGTTATAAAGAAGGAAAATGTCACTTTACACATTAAAAGGGCAATATTCACACAATAAAGCTATTTAGGCCTAGCCAAGATGGGGGACTTTCTCATTAATGTGCTCCTTGTGATGGACTTCACATTTATTTACTTAGATGATCATAAACCAAGGATGTGACCTAATCCTTTGATTTAAAGGTCAGTCATATTTTGTCATAAACATAGCTTAAATAGCTACAGTAAACTCTAGAGTATTTCTCTCCCATGGGATGTCTTCATTTATTATTTATTACCAGACCATCTTTTCCATTTTCCATTTGCCAGGCTTCTAAAATACTAAATCAACCCACATTTAATACATTTCATGTATTTATTTCATTGCTTATTGGTTGCTTATTACGTCATGAGTGGACCAACAGAGACATACTGTATGATGCCTGTTTCAGTGGTCAGCAGAAGGGGTTCATGCTATGGTTCGGGCTTATTAAGTAACTATACAGCTGTTCACAGTGAAACAGTAAGTCCCATAAGATGTAAAAGAAAGAGAGGGATAGAAGGCTAATGTCCAAGGTTCCTCACAGGGGCTTCACTGGTTCACATATGGTTTAATGGTTTGGAGCAAATGGAGGCGGAAAGAAATAACAGAAGGCACGGGGAGACCACTGAGTATCATGGTCTAAGCTGAAAGAACTCAAGAATATGAAGGTGTGCCAAATTTCCCACTGACTTCCTTTGGACTTTTTCCAAAATTTTTTTTCCACATATGTGGAATGTGCAGGCTAAATCTTATGTGAGCCATTTAATTTATTTATGAAGCAGGGAAACTCGAATCAAGCGAAGTCCATCGTATTACTGTTAATGTGAATAACTAATACTTCAATTAACACCATTTAGTTATCTCCTTTAATAACTCCTATTAGTTAATCAGCACACCATCCTTAATTTGAAGAAAAATACTGTGTATAAAACCTAATATTGAAAAATAAGAATTGAATTTTCTGAAAATACAATTCTTTTTTTTTTTTCTTATCACATTTGGTCAAAGTATGTACCTAACAGTACCTACTCAGACAATACTAAGAGAGTGGAGTGTTTGTAAAATATCCTTATGATCATACATCTTGTACAACTTGTATAGATAGTTCCATTAACCAGTATAAATACTGTGATGCCTTTACCTAAGCTTACCATACCATTAAAAAAAAGGGAACCCTTTGTCTCTTAATTCAGTTCACGGATTCAGGACTCAAAAATGTTATCGACATCATGTTTACAAATGTGTTGGTATTATTATTATTACAATCAACAATACGATTATTTTATACAAAAGGTTTACACATAGTTTCTAAAAAATACCTCTAATAGTTGCTTTATAGATAATAGTTGCTTTATAGACACTGAAAATGCACATATTAAATCTGGTTAAGCAGGAAAAACAAAGCAACATAGATATCACATCTCAACATGTGAAATCAAAATCATCTTACATGTTTCATTATTAGTTTCACACTAGTTCTGTTTCTTGTGATTTTGCGCTAAAAGAGAAGCTTGTTGTTTGTATCAGAGATACCGATGACCTGCTGTCAACATCTCTATCAAGCATTTAATGAGGTATAAGAGTTTGCGCATATCTAAATGTTCTGACATTTTAAAGGTTGGGTTAATTCTTAAAAGCATAAAAATGAGGTTTTTTTTACTTCAGGCCTAGCTATCTTACACACAGTCTGGTGCTCAGCAATTTAGTGAAATCATTTTACAACTGCAACACATTTATGAAGAATGGGGAAAAAATACACTTAGTAGATATCTGTATCATGTTACAATATTTTAAAATTATTGCACACTTAAATAACTCAAGGACTATCGGAGTGTGTCAAGACTGGGATAACCCAGACCTAACAAAAAAAAAGGTTATTAAAGCAGACTCGTGACACGAATGCTGGAGTCATGCAGCGTTCTGAACAAGTCTGTTGTTACTTGGGATTTACTTATTCATTAATTCATCTTTACTTCTTTCTGTGGAGATGTGAAGAATTTAACTCCCACCGGCTGTGCTCACGTGAAACATGAAATGCGGTTATATAGGAACGACGTTTTGATTTGTCCATGTCAGAACAGAGGACCTGGTAAAAGATGAAAGGGTCGGTATTTGATTAGTCTGCATACTCTCTAAAATAACAGAATTTCCAGACACTCTTTTTAAGGAAAATGTGAGGGGATGAAGGTCCAATTTATGTGCACTTGATGTGTGGGTACACCTGCTATTCACTAGAAAATCTGTTGCCTCTAGCATGTCTTAAGAACACCTGGCCATTTGTGATCTCTCTCTCTCTCTCTCTCTCTCTCTCTCTCTCTCACACACACACACACACACACACACACACACACACACACACACACACACACACACACACACACACACACACACACAGTCCCCCTCTCAAGTCTATGTAAAAGCTTGATTTCCTCTGCTAGTCCCTGAGGAATATCTTGTCTAGTTTTTATACCTCTAGCCTTCAGGGTCAGCTCTCTTACATCAGAGTTACAAAACCCAGACATCCTGTAAAAAAAAAATGTGGTAACAGCAGACACACTTTTTACACACCATGTTCATTTTCTGCAAAGCTTTACGTGGTTTCCCTAGGCTCTTAGTTGAGCTGGTCTGTTCACACTCACCATTTACCTTTTTACTTTCTAGATCTACTTTCTTAGTCTTCGTCAAGATAAGAATATACAGTACGCTCACCAGTTAATCAACACATACAGACACATTATATAAATGGGTTCCCTTTTGAGTCTGGTTCCTCTCAAGGTTTATTGTTTATAGTGTCTCAGGGAGATTTTACTTATCACTTGCTTGGCCATTGTCATTGCATAAGCACTTGCTTTTGCCAAGACACCTGAAACCAGGGCTGCTCATACTACATGTAATAGTAGAACACAGAGGAAAACTACGGTGGCCGAGAAGTGTAAAACATTAAAAAATCTGAAAACAAATTAACAAATGTGAAAACACATTAACAATTCAGACAACCCGAAAACGGTAGGTATAGTTTGTGAGTGGAAACTTATCGATCATTGGACGAGACACCTGTCACTCAAGATATACAGGTATGGAATCTTATGTGTAATGTGTAAAGTTCTCCGTTTAAATATAAGAAAATAACAAAATGAATCCACAGTAATCCATCCATTCCATCCATTCCAACTTTTCCCTGCAGCAGACTGTTGAACTTCATGTATACCTTGAGTGACAGGTGTCTTGTCCAATGATCGGTACGTGTTCCAGTCACAAACTATACCAACCTTTTCCGGGTTGTCTGAATTGTTGTTGTGTTTTCGGATTTGTTAACGTGTTTCGTGCAACGACTCAGACAACCCGGAAAAGGTAGGTATAGTTTGTGAATGGAAACTTACCGATCATTGTACAACAGACCGGTCATTCAAGATATACAGGTGAATGACAGGTGTCTTGTCCGTTGATCGGTAAGTTTCCATTCGCAAACTATATCTACCTTTTCCGGGTTGTCTGACTTGTCGTTGTGTTTTCAGATTTGTTCATTTGTTTTCGAATTTGTTAATGTGTTCTTGGATTTGTTTTTTGTTTTTTGCATGTGTTGTTTTGTTTTCGGATTTGTTAATGTGTTTCGCACTTCTCAGCCACCGTAGAAAACACTAAACAATCAACCACATACATAAACTCATAAATGCCCAAGATTGGCTGTTGTCACTGTGAGTGACAGGAAAGACAAAGCAACAACAATTTTCTGTCACATCTCTCGGAAGCTCACGCAAGAAGTTTATTATACGTTTATTATATGTGTATTTTTCTATTTTAGATAATACACAATAGCATCTTCTGCAAACTTCTAGTGTAGTAGTGAACAAATATTACCCTATTTCTGGTATCATTCAAGAAATTTAGATGCAATTTTATATCTCAAAAGAAAATTCAAAGCTTGTAAACAGAGCAACTACTTGTCTGTAGCAAGAAGTAATAAAATACTGACGTCAAGCGGCACATCTGTTTGGATCCATATACAATATGTTTCTCACTGCATTGGCCAGGTCATTAGCTTTTTAACCAATTCACCAGAGCAAACTACCGTTTTTTTAGACCTTGTGTCTTACAAGTAATAGTGAATCTAAAGAACAGGGGTCCTCATGGAGGGGGTCCACAAAGGTATCTTTATAATCTATAATATTTTCATGACAACATTACATAGTTATAATACAATAATACTTATAGAAATGATTGAACTTAGCGAGACTCAATTTTGCTTCAATAAAATGAGAAATGTTCTTTAATTTCCAGGCATCTGTGCCCTGCTATGTGAGCAATCACCCTGTCAAAAGTAATGCGGTTTGGTCTTGTAGTCAAATTCATCTTGTAGTGTGGAATGGAGTCGCAGACTACAAACCATGAAGCTTAAGTCACCTAAAATGGAAAAAAGAAAGAAGATGCAGCAGGGCAGAAAATATCTGACTAGTTTTTTTTGTTTTGTTTTTTTCTTTCAGAAGAAAGGTCAAATAAAATGTCCAAAGTACCAGTACTTTGTTACCAAGTCAGTACAGAAATGATAAAAATGGGATGATACCAGCCTTTCTGCAGTACCGTCTTAATACGGTACCTGATGACAGGCAGCTGCTTTCCCATGTGTGTTTGTGTTTGTGCTCCGAAGAGCGTCAAGGGTTTCTGTTTACAACATGTTCAAGAGATTTCGCATGTTTTGCAGTGCATTGTAGCCACAAAAATGTCTGATGCGCACATGAACTCAATAGCCAATTAGAGATGTTTATGTTAATCAGAATCCACTCAATACCAGTGACAATAAAGCAGTTTTTATTTATCATTTACAATATAACATTTAGACACTTATAATAACATTAATCCTGAATTTGAATTCTCTCATCATAGTAAGGAAATCTGCTCCTGTTCTTTCTCAAAGTTCATTTTGAGGTGCACCATGAAATTTTTAAAACTTACATAAGTAAATGAATTAATATTAATGAACACCCATGAAAGGCTGTGAGTGGAACGTCTGAGGCACTCGACATCGTTAAAAAACTTTATTAGAACATAAATAGTGTAAGCAATTTGAAATGGAGTTCATACACTTATGTAGACACAAAAAAAACCCAAAAATTTATTTAGTTTATTATTAAGAAGGGATATTGTAATATTATTTTTTTATCCTATGAATAAATTCTTCACAAGCACTATGTTCTTCTATTTTCAGTCTAATTCATATTGTCTGTAGGACATTGCTAAAGGATAATTTTTTGCGTTACATCACATAAGAGTTCCTAAGAGTTTCATAAGAGTTCACATAATGAACCTTTCCACATTCTGCCATCTGATAAACTCTGTGGCACAGAGGAAATGCAGGGTCTCCCAGGAGTTCTCAAAAATGTCCTATACTAGGGCTATATAAGTTTAAGAACTCAGTGCATTTCAGAATGTACATAAACTGCTTGCCCCAGGACTGCAAAACACTGCAGAGAGTGTTAAATGCATGTCTGGGTCTTCTTTCTTCTCTCAGCATGACATCTACACCTTACTGGCAGACAGAGATTGTGGCACTTACTGTAGTACAGCTGTACAGGAGGAGATGGTGCAGTATATTTTTACATGGATGTTGAGCCACCAATACTTATCCCACAGCAAATAGTACAGTAGGTGCATTTCCAGTATCAGTGGACGTGTGTGCTTGGTTCACAGTTTCACTTGAACAAAGCATCTGTTTTGGGTACACTGTGAATCTGTTTGAGGGCTCCTCGAGGTCTAATTGTATGACCAACAGCTCGCTGTTTCCAATGGGAGAATTTTGCTTGGCCAGGGATAGCTTTTAGGTCAGTAAAAATTGTTGAAGCAAAGGAATGGTTTATGCCCTATACTGTCTTATGTGTTGGCCATTCTATGATAAAAGGAATACCAGCAGAAAATGTGTTTGGAGGTGTTTGCTCTCTGGGAGCCCCCAGCATCCCATTTGGGGGCAATGACTTTGAATTATGTGGTTTAGGTGGGTGGTGAAGTTAATGAGGCAGACGAGAGTTCATTGAAGCATGCCATTTCCAAGAGAACTTTGTTCATGGACAGAAGCAGCTCCCCAACCTCATTGCCCTCAGGTGAGTAATCAAACAGACAGAAGAAAAAAGGTTCTGTGAACTGTTTGTATGGTTTTGTGAGTTCACCCCTTGAGCTCCCACACTGTAATAGCTCATTTTATTGCCTTCTCGGTGACATTGCTTATGAAGCATGTGATCTTTTGTGACTCAAACATCCCTTTGTAACTGACAAAATACTGTGAATTTGACCTCAAATGACTGAAAATCTGTGAAAAATTGTGAAAATTCATCACCATTAAATCTAGAAGAGTTTGAGTGATTTTGCCAAGATGACGGGGCAAAACATTAGCATTAGCATATGTTCAAAGCTGAGAGACATGTCAGAAGATATGCTGTAAAGCTTTATTTGAGCTTTTCATCAGTCATCCCTGGGAAATATATTATATTCTCATGCAAACAACAAATGCTGGATTTTTTTTTAACTTTAACTTTTAGACATTATGAGTAATTCACATATTAAATCTTAATCAATTATGTCCAATTCAATACTATAATTTATAACAATACAAATTTTAATTATATCTATATAACTACAACTATATATTTGTCACACCATGAGGAGGAAGAAAGACCCATATGCAGGATAGCTTCAAATAAATAGGTTTAATAGTTAAAATACACAAAACAGGAACACGGACGAAAACCTGACAGGACAAAAGACGAGGAAACAATGACGATACACTGAGGATGATTTACGGTTAATAGACAAGACAATTAACACATAGGGAACAGGTGTGCAAAGACGGGGAGGAGTTAACAAGGGCGGGGCAGAAGCACATGGCCAAAAGTCCGGGCTGAACCGTAACAATACTATTTCTATTTTTTCTGTATTTTAAATTCAGCATTATGTTAATTAAAATGTATATTTAAATAAAGTCAATAAATACTTTTCTGAAATTTACTATAAAGTGGAGTTTATGAACTGGCGATAAAATTTAATAAAATAAAAGTCCAAAGCAGTGAAACATAGTCATCTGCCTAATCTTGCCTAATTAATACAGCAAGGCCTTTCGGCTAATTCAGTATGACTTATATGTGAGTGCTGTCATCACTTAGGCCTAGTCAGCACAGGCAAGCAAATAAGAGAAATGAATTGTGCTGTGAGTGAACAGAAAAGTGTTCTCACAATGAACAGATTGATGCCCACACACTGATCCACGATTGCGGTTAAAAATGACGTTGGGGACAAACAAGAACTTCAATTCATGCTTCGTTTAGTCATTCATGGGAAACAAGATTGTTTCATCTGTAGGACTTGTGTGTCTTTTTAGCGAACTATTACACTATCCATCACTATCCATCCAACTCTTTTTTCATGCAGAGACAAGTGTAATTAATTGCTTTAGCATGGGATCATTGCATATTTTTACCAATTTATCATTTATCATTACCAGTAAAGGGTGTGACATTTAAGAAATTAGCTTTACACCCCTAAACTCGCATTGCGTATTTATCTATCTTGCTTATGAAAGTATAAGTGTAGAGTTTTTTTTACAGCTTTTGAGTGTGGAGTATTAGCTAGGGTTAGCAAGAAAAAAGCTGGGTTTAGCACGAAAAACAAGGAACAGGAATTTGTGGGTCACAAACAGTGTCAGATGAGGTCAGGGTTTGTTCCAGTAAGGCAATGATGCTGCATGCAGCTGTTCATATAGCACAATGATCTGGCAACCATCTAGATGGCCTCGTAATGAATGGAAAAACATATTTGTTATGGGCACAAAACCAGTGTGCAATACTATGGCTTTTTGATTTGCAACATCAATATAGGCCATGTATATAAAGATAAATAGAGGGATAGGGAGAGAGATAATTACTATGATGACCATCAAACCCACCATCCGCCTCTTCAGCAACTCCATGACTCATACTGCAGTAACTAAACTTGAGTGGTCAGCAGTTTGATCTGCTACCCACCAGCACACACACACTCAGACACACACTCAGACACACACACACACACACACACACACACACACACACACACACACACACACACACACACACACACACACACACACACACAAAACAACTCACTGTATAGACAGCATCTATGCCACGAGCACAGTACAATTATTTAAGAATACTTCTTTTTAAACTGTCCAAATAACATGTTGAATAACGTCACTAGATCATAGATCACTAGAACTTAAAAAATGCCAGTAATGGATTAACTGGGCAGATGTTACGTTTGGACCCATCTGCATGTCCAGCAGTTTGCACAAGAAAATGCTGAAGAAAAATTTGGTTTCCCCCAAGAATAAATGCAAAGTGAAAACACATACACACACAGGCATGCTTCAAACTCATCTAACCAAACCCACACTTACCTTAAGGTCAGCCAGAGGCTATACACCTCTGTATACAGTATATTGGAATGGTAAAGCCAATCCTTTTGTTTTTGCAAAACATTGAAGACATTTGGGTTTGAATTCATAAATGAATACTGTACAAGGCAATAGATCAGCTTTAATTTCCTGATATTTACATTTTGATGTGTTGAACAACTTAGAATTTGAGACTTTTGATAGTAACCCAGCCAGTTTAGGTAAGGAAAACTATACTCTTAAAGAATATTGCAAAAAAAAAAAAAGTAAACACCACTCAGTATTTGGTTGCACACCCTTTGCTTGCAATAATAGACATCATCAAGTGGGTGAGCCAAACTGAATACGCCTTCAGAAGTTTTGTGGTGGTCCAAGCCTTGGACCTACAATATTGTGCAGGCAGTTATACTGTTATGGTTGATTTGGTTTATGATTGTCTTTAAACACCATTCATTTCAAAAACAAAAACACAGCATGCTTTAAAAATATTGAGTTCATGACCCCATAAAAGTCACCTAAAGATTCTACTGCCATAAACTAAGTGTGTGTGTGTGTGTGTGTGTGTGTGTGTGTGTGTGTGTGTGTGTGTGTGTGTGTGTGTGTGTGTGTGTGTGTGTGTGTGTGTGTGTGTGTTTGTGTGTGTGTTTGTGTGTGTGTTTGCGTGTGTGTGTGTGTGTGTGTGTGTGTGTGTGTGTGTGTGTGTGTGTGTGTGTGTGTCTGTGTGTGTCTGTGTGTGTCTGTGTGTCTGTGTGTGAGTGTGTCTGTCTGTCTGTGTGTGTGTGTGTGTGTGTGTGTGTGTGTGTGTGTGTGTGTGTGTGTGTGTGTGTGTGTGTGTGTGTGTGTGTATACTGAGGATTTGCACTTACACCTAAGTAGAGGAATATCAGCATATAGCTGTACCACCAGCTCCATTAGTTCATGTAATCACACATAACCCATAAAATTCACAGTGCTTGGCCTGACTAGTTACTTTGATAAATCTGACTGACAGGTTAAATCAAAATCTTGGCAAATCAGGATATTTATGATATCATTGCATTAAGGATTGATTTGTATAAACGGTAAGAATTGCACTGAATGTCTAATGACTGATTTACTATATATATGTGCTAATACTATCTGACTAATATCTGACTAATATCTATGAGTCTGCGTGTGTTTAGCATTTAAAAGTTTGTTCATTCAGACACTAATAGTTAAACCAGAGCTCCAGTAGGAAAACCCCCATGTATGCAATGTGTTCTGTAAAGGTCAGGTTTTGTACAGAGCTGATTGGTAAGTTCGGATTTTGTAGTCTATTTAACGATTTGAACAAGCAGGACAAATCTGTGCTAATTTTTTATTCTTACATAATTTATCTGACAAAAAAAATCTGTCTTGTCTACATAACCATGTACGTTATCAAAAGAAAAACAAAGTCATTGAAATGATTCATGATTCTTTACATTGTGTTTACTTTTGGAGCCCCTCTTTAATCTACACAGTATTCAATGTACAAAAGGGTAATTATAATACGTCTGGTGTTTTTTCTTTTTCTTTCTTTGTCTATTTAAGGATCACAAAAATTGGGTCAATGGTGTTATGTCTCAAGAAAGCCATTACAACTATGCCTTTGACTTATGTGGCCCCAGAAACGTCTTACCGTGTTTGCAGGTTGCAGATTTTTGGATATATGGTGATTATATAAACAACTGTGTCCAGTCTATAGGGTTTATTTCAGGGTGTTGAAGACATGTGAATGCTACAAAAATGGTTTTAAATTGTTTTCATAACTAACACATGAACATATTTCATTCCAAACTGATGTAATGCAAGCTCAGGGAATAGGCTTGCCTACATACTTGCTCCTGCTCTTTAGAAACATGTCTGGACTGTGAGACACTAGATATTTAACAAAGTCTGCATAAAACCCTCTAGGGTCTTTATAAAATGTAGTAGCACCAAAACCATCAGATGCGTTTCGAATATATCCAAAACATTAATTCCCACAATCAGTTACGATTAAAAACGAAACACTAAAAGACAATCTAGTAGGACTATATGAATGCTAGATTGAATACAGTGCCTTTAAGACTGCCTCTAAATCCCAGAAATAAAGTATCGAGAGAATAAATGATCAAGTCAAGACCAAGCCCTATATCTCTGACCCCTTCCTTCCAAGAAATAATTCCCTGGGATGGGCAGCTTTTCCTGGGAAGGTCTTTGTACTTGTTCTCTAACATGGTCCACCCAACCTTTTCCATTTACACAGTGGCAAAAAAAGCAAGATCTTCAATAAAATCACCCTTCCAATAATTATCCTGACTTAAGATAAACCAGTCGATTCCCATCATTTGAATTACAGTACATACCAAAGCTCATAGAAAATAGTGTCAACAAAATGAAATGAACATTCTATGTTTTTAAGTATTAAAAAAAAATCAGGCTAATTCCTGTTCTTGTGGGAAACATTTAACTTTAGTTAGGCTTGTAAACTCCAGACAGCTCCATACATACATCAAAGCAGTAGATTTTAACAGCGTTTCAAACTCAAGTTGTTAAAATTTTACAATGACTTACCTTGAAGTATGCTTGAAATCACAAATCTGGGACTTTCTCTATTTGTCCCTTTTTACATTATTACAGTGTAAATTGTTAGAATTGGGTGTACTCTGGACTTTGTCTCTGGAGTACAGTAGGTTAAACACACTTTTCTGGTTAGGTTGCCATATAAGAGCATCAGTGTCTCATCTAACAGCAAATCTTGTACATGTATAGATCTGTGGGAGAAACTGACCTTCAGGAAAAACAGAGATTGCTCTATTTAAGTTGACTGTGATGATAACTCCTTTCAATCATAAAGCCCTTGGATGACTAATGTGTATGTAGAGATCTGTTTAGTTATCCCGAGGAAATTAGTGTTTTTCAATTGCAGTCGACACACTCATGAACCCGCTGTAGAGTCGGGGTGCTAATACAAAATGCATGCATTAGGGGAGAAAAGAGTTTTTTTTTAAATAATAAAAAAAAAAGGTTGTGTTCATCTTAGAAAAAAAGATCTAGTACATTATATTCTTTATGATTCAGGATAGAAAAGCTTTTGACTTAAAAAATAGCAAGCATGTTGTAGACAATGAGTTGCAGCACCCATATGCTACATGGTTAATATATGGGCATAGATTTCCAGAATCCTTTCAATCGGAGTAAATTAGTGATTGTGAAATTGTTCCATAGTAGATAGAAACAGTGCGATGGATTAAGAGCCTAGTGGGATTTTTGTGTAGATTTTCTATAGATGAAAACAATTTATACCATTCATAAAGGCTGAGATAGTTCAGCGGGTCAGAGATGGTTCACCCTTACTGTGAATATAACATTCAATATAATGGAGCTGCAGTTGGACAGGCTGTGATCCAAAAGTAGCAAACCACCAGCCAAAATACATAGGAGTGCTGAAAGAGAGGAAGACACTCCTCCGTGTGTGTGTGTGTGTGTTTCTTGTGTTTGTGTGTGAGAGAGAAAGAAAGGGGTGGGGGGTGGAGGTTCTGAAGGGGGTTCTGAAGCTCCAGAATCACATGCAAAGGCTATAAGAGTAGGTTTATGACTGTGTGTGGGCCATTTCTCATATTCAAGGCTGAATTTTTAAATGTGGTACATACTTGATGTGGTTAAACATACTTTGGGAACATGGTCATCTCAATTGCTTAGCTGCAATTCAATAGGAAAGCCCTCACCACCAAATATACACATCCCCTCTTTTCACTTTTGCTATTTAATCATTGTTTCATACCCACCTTAAGAGCTGCCAAAACTGTCAGCCAAATGACATGCCTGTGTAGGGAGAGACATGCTTCAAATGATTGATATGGCATTAATGTGGACAGTTCTTCCCCTGACCATTACAGCTAGATTTAAAAGCAAAGCTGGGAAGGAAGGAAGGGGTTGGGGGGGTTGAGTAACTTGCTGGTCAGTCTGTAGCAGCGGATGTGAGAGGGAATGCCTCATAATGATACGATGGTAGCTGGTTGCAGGAAATCCCCAGGCTGCAACCGTGAAGACAAGTCCACTTCCTCAGCAGAAAGAGCCAGGAGTTCCTTCATCAACACAGCTTCACCACAGCGAGGCCATCACCTTCTGCGTCATCAGACAGACAGGCTGAGGAAGCTTCATAAAATGAATTTCCCAACATAAATATTCTTCCATGTTTTTTTAGAGGGTGTATTATCCATATGGTGATCATTGTTTCATGCAAGTGTGTCAAAATCCATTCACCTACCAAAGCACACGGATGAGAGGTTGTTTCAAAGAGTGTTAAAAGTGTTAACATAAATACGTACAATTTATACGTACAATTATGTACAATTTATACATACAATTATGTACAATTGTACAAATACGTACAATTTATGCTAAGGGTGTCAACAGACAACGTTTTAGTTTCGGTATATTTACAACACATACCTCTATAAATCTCTGTAGTCTAACAAAACATCTGTAGAAATAATCCATTAACACTTGTGCCTGGACATATTAAACCATAGCTTATCAGTTTAACACAGAGCCATTTGGCCAGTGGGTGGGAGGTGGGGGTCAGGGGATGGTTGATGGTTGATGAGGGGTTGAGGCAGTAGAGACACCGTGGCTCTTCTCTTGCCTTTACACATGCAGGATTCCAGACAGATCTCATTTCATCCAGACTTTTACAAGCTCCTTTTTTTCTTAAAAGTAGCCAAATTCCTGACTAACCAAAGCTACTGAGTGCTCACAAAAACATGAATTATGTCCAACAAGTGTCTCCAACCGTATTGTTCCAAGCATAAAGATAAAAGCACCACCAAAACTCTCCCAGGTTTGTTTTGCCATCAGAAGAAGAAAAAGACATTCCATTTAACCAACAAAACATTTAGATTTGGATTTCTGTAAGTACAACTAGTACATAACACTATATGTTATACTGTAACTTGTGGCCTTTTGAGCAACTTATGAATATGAGCATCAGAGACATTCCTGAATTCAATGTAATTTTAACCTAAAGTTTCTTTTTTTTTGATGATATTAGATAGTTAGATAGATTCCGGCAATGCCAGCTATGGCATATAGCATAATTCTACAAGAGATCTAGACGGTAATACACATGAAAGTGCCCTGTGACATATAGCAGCCAGCCACTCTATCATCAAACAACTCGAGTGAATGTAGGATAAATGGTCATGACAGCATCCAATCATCCATATTTGACAAAAACGTTTATCATGAGCCCTCCAGCTCAGCTCCTTTACCTAAGAAAAATCTGTTAGCAAAATGCTTGACTAAACACATCAGTTTCAACTTAGACATCGCCAGCCTGATTGGAACTGTCGGGTTTTGAATGAGAAGCCCAGCCCTCTACTGTAACCCTCACTAATCAAGGTACCAAAAAAGAGCCTGTACATTTTGATCAAAGTTGGCATGGAAGATCATAAAAGACCAGAAGTTTGTACAGGCATGTGACCATTCGTTGTTTTATAGGTCGATAGTAGTATTTATTAACAAAGGAGAAATTTGATTAGGATGCAGTGGAGTATTTATCGGGTGATGTGGTCTGCTGGTCTATCTTCTGGCTCTAGAAAGTAAGCTGCTGCATTGGAGCTTGTTTATGTACCTAATGAAAAACCCAGACATTTTTAAAAGAGGTTTAAATGCATATGGTAATATCTGACTGAAGAAATATGTACATAAGCGATCTAGTATACAGGTTAATATATGAGTTCACATATTAATATAGGATTGTATGAATTTTTTACCTGATATATGAAGTCATCACTACAATATGCTGTTAGTGTACATATAATCGTACATATATCTATGATACTGTTTTAAATAAAAATCTAGGAGTATTTTTATTATCATCTATTAGTGTGGAGAGATATAGTGTTGTTTTATAAACATGTTTGCACATGCCCATGGCTCAAGTGCAAGCCCATCACATGTTGAATGCATCAGTGATTACTGTACATAATGTCACCCAAATAGGCAGTGGCATCTGACGTAAAAAGTATTGGTGTAAACCAAATAGAGTGGAAATTAATTTTTATGGTGCACTATAGTCAAAAGGACCTAAAAAGGGGACCTACTGTACCTCTTTGATTAATCCAGTGTCAAATAAATGCAAACCACCATTAGCAAAAGCCAAAGAGAACCCCTTTTTCATAGTTTTAGAATAGTGAATAGGTAGACAGTTAGGTCTATAAGTATTTGGGCAGGGACAGGAAATTTTGCCATGTACACCACCAGAAGTGATTTGAAGAAAATCAAGATGTAACTGAAGTTTAAACTCACTCATCTCATCATCTACCACTTTATCCGAACTACCTCGGGTCACGGGGAGCCTGTGCCTATCTCAGGCGTCATCGGGCATTAAGGCAGGATACACCCTGGACGGAGTGCCAACCCATCGCAGGGCACACACACACTCTCATTCACTCACGCAATCACACACTACGGACAATTTTCCAGAGATGCCAATCAAACTACCATACATGTCTTTGGACCGGGGGAGGAAACCGGAGTACCCGGAGGAAACCCCCGAGGCACAGGGAGAACATGCAAACTCCGCACACACAAGGCGGAGGCGGAAATTGAACCCCGACCCTGGAGGTGTGAGGCGAACGTGCTAACCACTAAGCCACCGTGCCCCCTGGCTATCTGGGCAGGGACAGGAAATTTTGCCATGTACACCACCAGAAGTAATTTGAAGAAAATCAAGATGTAACTGAAGTTTAAGCTCTCAGGTTTAAAAAATATATATGTTGCATATAAGATAAGAGTTAACAGGAATTTTCACAGCCTCGGAAATCAGTGGGCAATTGACTAATAAGCAGTTTCATGGCCACTTAATTATTTCATGACATATTGTTGAGTTTATCGTTGGGTCCAGTGTATGCATGGTTCCAATATGTGTGGATGCAAGTAAAAAATTGCAGTGGAAGTGGGACACTTTTGTTTATTAATGATGTGATTACTGATAGAAGTAACACGCTATGCTGTCTGCTCAGAACCTACATGTATAAGCAGGTGACTCAGAGTACAGAATGATAATGGCCCAAATATACCACAAAAGTAACTAAAAATTTTCTAGAGCAAAGAAATTTAATCTTCCCAAATAACCTAAGCTCAATCCAACTGAGTATGATTTCAATTACTGATGACAAAACAGGTAAACCAGGAAAAATGCAGCTGCAAAAAAGGCCTGGCAAAGCATCTCAGAAAAGGAAACTCAGCACGTACTGTAGTGATGTCGATGGGTTACAGACATCAGGCAGTCATAAGGCTATACTGTATGTTGATGTTGTACAGAGGCAAAAAAATATTTGCAATGAGCATCTGTTCCCCTTCCATCACAGTCAACATCCCTGACTTGCCTTGTGGCCTCAAATGGATATTGCCACTTTGCATAATTTAGGGCTCAACATTTAATAAAAATAAATACACTTTATCTCCCTGTAAAACCCACATAGCTGAGCACAACCGTCATACAGCCAGGATCACCATGCCTGGAACAAATGTTTTTGTGTTAATTGCTTCAATATGTGTAGTTTTTCTCCACACTTGTGACAGAAGTGGCCATGATTTCACGCATGCCCTGAAAACCTCCAAAGGACTTGCTGCTATGTGTGGCATCTGCTACCAGTGTTGCCCCTAATATGAAACCTCCCCATAACTGTCAACAATAGGAACAAAAATGTAATTTATGTATCACTACTTCTGCATTTGTGTATATGAGTTGAGACAGGTTGCTGTTTTGTTAACGCGTCAGTTTTGGGTGCACCGAGTAAGCAGGAATTGACAAGTATACGGCAGAACTAAGAACTAAAACATGCACCTGTGTCGCTGTAGTCAATTTTAAGCTTGACACAGGAGCTGAAGCAAATGTACTGCCAAAGAAAGTCACACAGGAAGCACAAGATGGACAAAGAGCTTGTGTCTTGTTCATGTTTCTTGTTTATGGTACAGTAGATTTTTCCATTTGAACATTTGTGAAGTTAGCACTAGATTGTGTATTGTGTATTGTGATGTGTAGTACATGCAGTGAAAAGTCTTGCCAATACACAGTTTTTGCACTTGGTACATTTCAGAATGTGTGTATGTTCCTTTAACATAGTTGCTTGAAGACTCGACAGTTCTACTGTAGCTTAGTATTAGCCTGAATTGGTGTATTGATGCCTATTTGGAAACAATGGTGATCTCAAAAAGTCTGTATTTCAGTATTAAGTACTATATACAAGGTAAACAGTATCTGCTAATAGTTTGAGAGTCCACACACCAGTAATTTTGTTACTTCACCAGTACAGTAGCTGCAAAGAGTCCTTTGTCCTATCTCCACGGCAAAGTGTACAGTTTGGAGCATGGATGTGGGGTCTTGCCCATTCATCTACAAGAGGGATGAGGCACATCAGGCACTGATGTCAGGTAAGAAGGCCTGAGCTGTTGTCAGGATTCTAGTTTATTCCAAAGGTATTCAGTATGGGTTGAGGTCAAGGCTCTGTGCAGGCCAGTTCCATCCAACCTCACTTTGTGCACAGAGGCATAGCCATGTGGAACAGGTTTGGGCCACTGAGTTTAGTTAAATGTGAATTATTACATCTACAGCATTCAAAGACTTCCTAGACTATCCTGTGCTTCCAACTTTGTAATATCTATTTTTGGGAAGGCCTGCATATGGATCTGATGGTCAGATGTCCTTGTTCTGTAGACATTAAGGTGTAATGCTTAAAAATAGAGATGACTATTTAGAGCTTGATATTAGAAAAACATTTTTAAAAAAAAAAGGTTTATTAATCACAGTATATATGAAATAAACTTGACTTCATTAAAATATTTCCATTTAAGTATTTTGCAGTGTAGAATGGTTTTACAGATCAAATACAATGGTGTGTCATCTATCAAAATTTTGTAATATAATTTCACTTACATTTAAACTAGCTGTGTAACAGAAATGCACTGTACGGAAAATTGATACCACCTCCTGGCTAGACATGAGCTGTCCTTTTCGATATCTATAAATAAACTGGACTAACTGCTAATTTTATCAATCTTATTCATATAAAACTCACTAAAAGGTGGAAAAGTCTAGAAAATAATTTTCTCCTAGATTACCTCTGAAACTCGATTAGCATAGATTTTACAGTCCATCGTATGATTTTTTCCCCCATTGGCTTTGACATCACATTCAAAGTCCTAACGGAAGCAGTGGATGGTATCAGAGATGGTTCTCTAGTCATGCTGCGTATCTTGAAGCTCTGTAACATTAGCTAAATCCTTTCTATATAATACTATAGTACTGTTACATTTCGATTATATACTACTGCTGCTGTATATTGCACAAAAAGCATAATATTGCACAATATCGTTATTTACACTCCCACACTTTATGTACATTACTGATCGTTCATATTCCAAATTCATATTTTATTCATTCTATATCCACATTTTATACTCATTCTGTCTACATTGTATCTCATCGTCTGCAAACTGCTGGAACCAAATTCCTTGTGTGTGTCAACACACTTGGAAAATAAATCTGATTCTGATTCTGATGCAGATAAATGGAAAGGCTTCAGGGGAAAATATCGAATAGTCTAGAAGAAATATGAATTGTTTAAGACCATATCAGATGATATGTTAAATGTCATTATGCTAGGTTTCCAAGCAAATCCGGTTCAAGTCTTGGCCTTGAAGGTGAGAACTGGTAAGGAGTGGGCTCATAGGGATTATAAACAGACCACAATAAAGAATGCTGACGTAACACATGTAAAGTAGCTGTAGATCATTTTATATTTAGGTTTAACCTTTATTTAACAAGAGCAATCAAACTGAGAGAAAAACGTTTCTTTTACAACTTAGCCCTGACAGCACAAACGTTACCACAAACAACATTCAGACACAGGACAAAACAAATCAGACATAACAGAACTGCAAATAAGTTTCAGATGTTTCTGTAAGTCATTCCATGATAATCTGTCCAAAATGTTACACAGAGTGTAAGTTGCAGAAAAATGAGTTTCAGGTGTGGTCTTTTATCCAAAATTCGTTTATTGCATACCGTACCATTTGAAGTGCTGGACAAGTTTCTGTTAAACGCTTTAACATAACTGAACAGATGACTGAAGGAGGACCTAAAAGCAAGTCTGGACACTAAGTTAACTAAAATATAAAGACAGGCTTTTCTTTCATGGTCAGTTTTTCTGTTTGAGTTACAGATTAACCGGTCTAGATAAAATCTAGATACATTAAAAGAAGAAAAACAATAAGGATTTACTGGGTGACAACATGCTGATGGAAGTCTGTGGAATGTGCTGAGAGGTGGGTAATCAATTCTATAGACCCCATGACATTTGGTGCCTCTTTAGTCTAGACAAGCTTATCAGGTTAAGTGTTGTAGAGTTGACAAAGTGTAGGCAAGACAGTGGACCTGGTGGTTGTTGCCCTTGCCAAGTGGAATGCTTGACATTTTTGAAGTGGGCCTGAGTTGCACCCACAAAGTGAAGCACAGGTTTTAACCATGACTTTGTTATTATGATTCAAACCGTAAAATGGACTTTTAAAAGCACTTTTCGAAAAAAAGCCGAATCAGAAAGATAAGATAAGTTCAAATTTTTTATTTATATTTACAGTATCATTGAAACAAAACGGTATCTGTTTTTTTTTTTATTTATCACTTTTTAATTTTCTTTTCTAATAAGGACATTTATATCCTTGTCCCATTATTTGACAAACGATTTAATGAAAAGAAGAGCAATGTTATATCCATCAATTTAATGACTACTGTATATAAACAAGTGTGAAACTTTTATTTCTGTTACCATTTACTAACATAGAAACATGTGATTTTTTTTTTTCTCACACATAATATTCAAAGTGCTTATTATACTTTTTTTCATAAGGCAAAGTTTTCACTTAATATGAAATATTCAGTATCTACAGTGAAACTAAAAAACGTTTGTAGTTAGAAGAATGCAGAATATATCACTGAAGTGATCTGGGTGTATACAGTAGGGAACCAGTATAGGGAACCAGTGTAGGGATTTACTTGCTGGCCATTCTTTCTCCTCCTCCATCACCTTGACCCAGACCAGACAGGAATCTGCACTATGTCATCTTTCACAATGGGTGACATTTTCCTGGATGTCTTCAGCCTTACTCTGGCTGGCTGTGAGCTGAGTTAGTGTAATTCCCGACTAGATGAGAGATACATGAAACAGGAGCCCTTGATCTTCAATGTCAGATCTTCTATTGCCTTACTCATCAATGAACAATATATTTCTAACAATAAATAGCTATGTGAAAAAAAAATATTCTGGTTTAAAGCAGAGCCATAACACTGTATATTCAGAACTTATGGAACTGATTTGTATAGTAAGAAAGGAGGGGTTGTTTAAGGAAGGCTGACCCATTTTTCACTGTCTTAAAGGGGCAGTTCTTTCACATACACAACCATTCATTTCTCATACAGTTTACTTTTTATACATTTAGAAACCCCTAATGAGATAACATGTATATGCAACATGCATTTTTAAATGACAGCAGGTATTGGTGATGCCTTATTGCTACAATTTGATTTGATCAGATACAATACAGTTTTGTTTATAAAGCAAAAAAAAATTAATGTTCAGTTCTGCTGCTTCAGTGTTTTTGGATCTTTTTTAGTCAGATGTTTCTCTGGAATACTGAAGTATAATTAGAAGTCAAAGGCATTTATTAACAATTGCCAATTCTTGCATATTCAATTTTGTGGGTTTTTGTTTGTTCAAATGTGGACCCAAAATTTTGATGTATTGTTCCCCAAGCCACTTAGCTATCACTTTTGCCTTATGGCAAGCTGCCCCATCATGCTAGAAAAGTCACCAAACTGTTTTTGTATGGTTGTGGATGTTTTTATTCCATTTTTTATTCATGGCTGTGTTCTAGTGCAAAATTGTTTTTCACTTGGCATAGAAGCAATCCCACACATGAGTGGTCTCAGGATGCTTTACTGTTGACATGACAAAGGACTGATGGTAGCACTCAGCTTTTTTTCAGATGCCCTAAACAATTGGAAAGGGGATTCCTCAGAGAAAATGATTTTACCCCAGTCCTCAACAGTCTAATCCCTGTACCTTTTGCAGAATATCAGTCTGTCCCTGATGTTTTTCCTGGAGAAAAGTGGCTTCATGTCTGCCATTCTTGACACCAGGCCATCCTTCAAAAGTTTTCACCTCACAGTGCATACAGATGCATTCACACCTGCCTGATGCTATTCCTGAGCAAGCTCTGCACTGGTGGTGCCCTGATCCCACAGCTGAATCAAATTTAGCACACGGTCCTGGTGCTTGCTGGACTTTCTTGAGCACCCTGAAGCGTTCTTCACAACAACTGAACTTCTCTCCTTGAAGTTCTTGATTATCCAGTAAATGGTTGATTTATGTGCAATGATGACTGTGTGTTTCCTTGCAGGTAAACATTGATAACAGAAGAAGAACAATGATTTCAAGCACCGCAATCCTTTTGTAGCCTCCAGTCTGTTATTCTAACTTAATCAGCATGACATTGTGATCTCCAGCCTCCAGTGTTGTCCTTCTTCAACACTCACTTGTGTTAATAAGAGAATCACATGATGTCAACTGGTGCTTTTGTGTCAGGGCTGAAATGCAGTTAAAATGTTTTTACTGGGTAGAACACACTGTCTGGCAATGAAAAAAAAACTTCTAATAATTACTTATTAATTATAATAATTATAATTTCACAATTTCTTTAATTACTTTGATGAAAAATTTCTATAGATCTAAAGGTCACTTTTATTCTGTCAACAGCTCCATTTGTTTTTATTTACTTCCTTCAGCCTCTCCGTATTTTCGACAGACACCTCACTCTGCGTCCCTGCTTCTGGCCTGGCTTGGTTTTTGGGGTAAATCTCATCATGCTTGCACAATTAGATCTTTCCACTTTAATGGGCTCAGCAGGCACCACAAGAGCATTAAGAGTAGTTAATTACGAGTTACTTTATTATGAAAGCAGGAAGGAACCACTGAATTCCTGAAGGGTGTAACCAGAAAAAGCCTTAAATCTTGTGTGAATTCCAATAAAAGTAGGATAAAGTTAAAGTTTCACCATGTTGATTATTTACAATCGATACACTGACATAACCAGATTAGAATATGCAATAGACATTTTTTTTGGACAAGCTCTTTATTTACTAATTATTTGCCTGGTGATGAAAATGCACAAACTTTTACATTTTCATAACCTTCCCATTGTAAACTAGCATTATCGCTTCTATTTACATATTAATACATGACAGGAAGCTACCGTATGTTTTATTTAACTTATATATCTTATTGGACTAAAAGGACTTTAAAAAGCACTAGGTTTCTGGTCACAATAACTATTGTTTTAGTTTTCTTGTTATATAGCATCCTAGTCCATCTCCTTTAGAAGTAATTGTACAATTTGAACCTGTTATTAGAGCACTTTGGGGAATTGGTGGTGAGAGAGTATCTGTATAGTCTTGTGTCTTTAAGTATGCTATTGAAGTGTAACAGATATCAGCTTAATTGGTGTTTTGCCTCTCAAACCCCCCTCCTCCCAGTTCTGTACAACTCATGGTGGCCTGCAGAGTCTCTCAAGCTTTTTTTTGAAAAGCACTCTGCATGAGACTTCATTATTTCTATGTGGTCACATACAGGGTTTAACATCATTAGGTGTAATGGGGACGCAGCTGTTGATGAACAACCCCTGACTCCAACAAGCTGTGACTCTGAAAGGGAAACGTAAGATCAGCGTGTAGTATGTGTACCTTAATGTTTATGGTATATGGTGAAGTTACATATGGTGCCTTTAAAAAAATAAAGTACTGGTATCTGAGGGTATTTAATTGTATGATTTAACCTCAGTTAGGGTGGATGCCAGGATGAAATGCGGAAAACTGTTTAAGTTTAAGTAGTAAGCAGTTTGATCAAACATCAAGCATTCTTCCATTATTACCACATCATACACGCACATGCACATGTTCATACTGACTCACTCTTTTATCTACATGCACTAGCATTTAGTCTAACCCACTAAAGATACAGTACTCCCTCAGTATTACAGAATCAGCAAGGATTCACTCTTTGGGCCAGTTTTCAAGATGCAGATTTTCAGGTTATGACTTTTTGTCTTACAACTTTTAATGTCGTCCATTTTTACCTTCTTTACTTCTACTTGATCTGAGCTTAGCCATCACCTTCTACTTCTACCTCTAATCACATCACTGCAATTTGTTTGCAGGGGTAACAATAAAATAATTAGTAGCCTCTCATCTTCTGAGACAGTGCATCGAATCAAGTATGTACCTAAATTATTTTGACATGCAAATATCCCTGCTATGTTTAACTGAATGTTTGTTGATGATTTCAGACCATTTTGACCTCCTATAACAGCAAAATGGAAAATGGATGTAAATATCAATATTTTGTCATTCCCCTCCCCAACATATTTAATTTAATTAAAGTTTATTTTTAGTTGTATTACATTTTTAACAGTGGACAATGTCACAAAGCATCTTTACAGGAATATACAAATCCAGAATAAAAATGATAAAGTTTAAAATTTCAATTTATATTGTTCCCTAATGAGCAAGTCAGAGGTGGCGGCGATGATATAAGGAAGAAACCTTGAGAGGACCCGTGTGTATTGCATGCAAGTTTCAGAAACAAGAGTAGACAAAGTAAAAACTTTAAATCAGGTGAAAAGTTGATGAATGAATGAATGAATGATTGAATGAACCAATCAATTATACTTTGCTGCATGTTAGTTGTTTGTAGTAAATTTAATAGTTAGGATTTAATTAATGTTTTTTTTTATGTTTTCATATTGGTCAGTATGAATTTAATAGCTGTAACTGGTAAAAAAAAAAAAAAATGGAGTTTTCTCCCATTGCATGTAGATGGATAAACACATCGCTAATGTCTTCCTTTAAGAGAAGCTGAACATCATGCATTCATTCTAATTCAAACCTTTGCTGACATGCTCCATCAGAATCTTGTATTTTATTGCTACATAGTTGTATAAAAGGTGTTAAGTAAATTCATTAGTACAAAAAAAAGGTGTATGACATACATTTAGTACCATTAAACATTTAATGACCACATTTGCTGTTATAATAACCACCTAGGGGTGAAAGTGTTTAAACATTCCCGTTTACCAAAACACTTTATCCCCATGAGCCCTCCAGATGTGCACCTTCACCTTGGAGAAAAACCTGTTAACAAAATGCTCAACCTGAACAAACAGATGTTCAGCTGATAACTAGGGGACTTTGTAAGGGAAAGTTTTGCTACCTGCTGTAACCTATTGAACCTATTGAACTATCAACAAACAGCCTGTGTTATGTATTCAAAAGGCTTACTTCTGGCTGCATGTCTTCCAGGTACAAGTGCTTTTGCCTCGTTGATCAGCATCCACTGTCTAATGTTTGTTTGTTTTGGTGTTTATTTTTTTTTTGTTGTTTTTGTTTTTTAATTATTTTTGAGTCTATCATAACTGTGACTTAGATAACGGTGTGTAACATAACAATAGAAGCTATAAAACATATCGTCTATTGCTATTGGTCAGTCCACACGTGGGTCTGTTATTTTTACAAGTTTTACATTCTATTTTTACAATCTAAAATCTTGAAAATAGCTTGAGCGCAAATCTCTTAACTACGTTGAAGCCTTGTCTCTTGTCAAAAGGCTCAACATGGCCGCAGACATTTTTTCTGGGAGCATCCTAGGCTATTCCGTGCTGATGGCCTACAACTCTGCAGAGTTTACCAGAAATCCTCTCGGACAACATCTCCACTCATCATTAAATTGATACAAATGCACACATAGTTCATCCTATCGTAACTTTGTCTGTTCCCTAAGTAGTGAGATCAAAAAGTAAATGCATGAGAAGCTCTCAAGTCAAGTCAAGTCAAGTCAAGAAGCTTTTATTGTCACTTCGAGCATATATAGCTTTTGAGGTACACAGTGAAATGAGACAAGGTTTCTCCAGGGCCATGGTGCTATGTAAAACAAAGACAGAGCTAAGGACTTAGTAAGTTAATCCAAGCCACATAATTTGCAACTGTGCAATCAGTGCAAGACAAGAAAAAAAAACAGAAAGACAGTGCAGGACAAAAGACAGTGCAAACAAAAATACAAGACATTACACAAAAGACAATACACAAAAATATCACTATTAAAGTTACAAATGGCATGTTCTTACTTTCAGACTAAGACTGCATGTCACTACAGTATAAGTTCTACCTGACCTTAGTGCTGCATTCGACACTATAGATTACAACATTCTCCTAGATCGATTACAAAATTCCACAGGTATTCAGGGACAGGCATTAAGTTGGTTTAGGTCGTACCTGTCTGTTCGATACCATTTTGTAGATTGAAATGGTAAATCCTCTAGTTTATTGCCAGTTAATTATGGTGTCCCCCAAGGATCAGTTCTAGGACCTCTGCTTTTCTCAATATACATGCTTCACTTAGGGAACAAGATGGCATGGGATTAGTTTGCTGATGATGCCCAGTTATATATCTCATCAAAACCAGATGAAATATCTAAATTGTCTAAATTAACTGAGTGTGTTAAAGATATAAAAGATATAAAAGATTGGATTACCTGTAATTTCTGTTGTTAAACTCTGATAAGACAGAAATACTACTTGTAACTACTAGCTCAACAGTAAAAGACCTCGGTGTTATATATTAGACAGCAACTTGTCAGCAAATTATTCTGAATTCTGATTCTGAACCTGAACCTCAGCTTGCTATTTTTTTCATTAAAATGGCTTAAGTAAGGAGAAATATTAAGTTATTGACAGACTTTAAGGTAATGCATAATACATAATGCAGAAACGTTTCATTTGAACTAAAATAATAATAGACCATGAATTAATAAAATAATAATTAATACATTCTAACATTCAAAAACAACAAACTATCACATTAAACACATAAAATCGATGCTGGTTATTAATTATTTCTATCATCCATTGATAGTCCACTATGACATCTGAGGCTTTGTTTATCTCCAGGACCAATTCATGAATGCATAGTTATGAAACTACTTTATTAATTTGAGTGTGATAAATGAGACCTGATTATTCATCTAACCCTCTGTCCATCGAAATAATAAGTATTCTGGCCATATTCTATTCATTTAGCAAATCAGTTGCAAATTTAACGCATGATTAAGTTTATTATATCCTACACACACATTAAAATTTTATGACCTTGATTTAATGTCCCATAGCTTCATTAAGTTTTGAGTACAGCTTTTTAATAAGCTTCTGAATAATGAGGGGGGAAAGCAGTATCATTAAGTTAAACCAAATTTGCAATGATTCATTTATATTTTGTGATAATTATAGTTAGGCTATTCGTGCAGCACAATACGAGCAAGATCCTAGACTTCTGTGGAATTCAGGAAAGATTTGCGTGCCTTATCATTATACATTAGAATACTGGCCAAAGTTTCCAGAGAGATAATCCCTTCATAATCTGTGTGAACAAATGCTTCATAAGAAGAATAAGAAGGTAAAAGTAGCTGATGTTTGAGGTCAGGTATATTATCAGTATTATTTATTAAACAAGCCCTAATATATAGATCATGTTAACTATCCATCTAGAAAGGTTTTATGTCGTAAAAAGTGGAATTCAGTTTTACTCAATTTATTTGTATAGCACTTTTAACAATTGACATTGTCTCAAAGAAAAAGTATAGAAAGAGAATAAAAAATGTAAAGTTTAAAAAAATTTTATCCCTAATGAGACGCCTGAGCTGATGGTAGCCAGGAAAACCTCCCTGAGATGAAGAAATCTTGAGAGGAACCAGATTTAGAAGGGATCCCATCCTCATTTACATTTCCAGCATTTAGCATTTACATTTACATTTACATTTACATTTAGCAGATGTCCTTATCCATAGCGACTTACTTATTTTATTTTATACAACTAAGCAATTGTCAGGGACAGAAGATGACGGAGGAGATATAACGTAAAACAGAGCTTATTGACGAGCAGTACTGAATGAAGTGAGGGAGGGTGAATAAGTCCAGGTGAAGCTCCAACACACATACGCCGGATCACAGGTTGCAAACCCACGATGTCTAGCTCCTTCTGTGGACGACGAACTTGGGAAACTACTGATAGGAAAAGAGAGAGTCAGGTTAGTAGACACAGCATGTAGTAGTAGCTAGCGTTTATGAGACCGGACCATGTGTGTGTATTAGAGAGCGTATTTTATGTGGTGAGGTAATGAGGGGTGCCAGGTGACGGTGATTAGATTTCAAGTGATGAGGATCTGGTTTGCAGTGTGAAGGGAGAACCTGGCAAATCCGTGACAGCAATCAAAGGTTAAGGGCCTTGCTCAGGGGCCCAGCAATGGCAAAGGGGAAAGGGGCCCTTTCAATTGGAAGTCCAGCACCTTAACCACTACACTACCACATTCCTTTTCCATTTTCATTTGTCATTTAGGTCACACCGGACAGTAAATAATGTAAATGTAATTAATGAGGTAATAGTAAACAACAATAAGATAGATTCAACTAGACATGCTTAACTCCAATCTGTGGTGTAACAATCCTAGGTTTCATTATTAGAAAATTGACATTTCATTATTAGGAAACGGACAATAAGACATAGAACGTCTGAATATGCGTGTTGTGTGGGCATCTGCAATTTTCTGACCTCATTCACATCCATGCAGTCATCCTAGAAGGGCACACAAGTCATGTGAGTCATGGCAATGAATCAAATGAGTCTTTTTCTATAGACTTTAAACTGATCACCAACTTGGCATTAGGTTTAGTCAATAAAGGACATATTTGTACACACATTTGTTACACATCACACGTTCACTGAATAGTTACAACACCTGCACAGCTGTATAACAGCAAAGTTTAGTATGTTTGACAGGCAACAGGTCCAGCAGAACCTTGATGTGTTCAGAGGAAATTCTAAACTACAAGCCACAACAGTGAAGTCTGAATAGTTCTAGAGGAATTTGATTGAAGCTAAACAACTTTCTCATTTTTTCACTTTGCACCGTCTCTCACTATAATATCTCCTTACATGTAGAAACAAGTGATCCCTTCTTCTGCCAAAATTGGCCTGTCTTTCTGCCAGGGTCACTATTTTTTAATGCACTCAACTGTATTCAACAGGCTTGGGCTTGAAAACCAGTGAAAATGAAGTATGATGAAACAAACTGGTATGAGAGTCAACGGTTGATCTGCTCTGCACGTGGCAGTCCTATTGTATAAAGAGTATGATATTTTCTTGTGAGTGAATGGTAGAGAGAATGAAGTAGTTATGACTATTAATGTGTAATAAATAGCAATGAGTGGTGTAGTCTAAACATTTCTGAAGGATGATGTTATAAAATTGATGTCAATTTTTTTCCACATGATTTATGGCATTTGGCAGACAAACTTATCCAGAGAAACTTATATTCTATCTCTTTTTTACAACTGAGTGTTAAGGGCCTTGCTCAAGGGCCCCAGCACTGGACACTTGGTGGACCCGTGATTTGACCTCACAACCTTGCAATCAGTGAGCCAACACCTTAACCACTAAGCTATGACATCCTTCAGAAAATAAAAAAGTTTAATTATACTATTAAGCTTCCTTCCCAGCCTCCTTGAGGCGAAATTATACAGCTGGGAACCTGAGAAGATGCCAAGTGTGTGCAAAGCTTCATCAGGAATGCTGTTAATAATTTAAACTATAAAATAGTTATGATTTGTTTAAGTACTTTGGCTTAGTGTTTAGCATGTTTGCCTCACACCTTTGGCATTAGGTGTTCGACTTCTGCCCTGTGCAGAGAGTTTGCAAATTTGCCCCCTGTTTCCTCTAAGTACTCCAGTTTCCTCCTCCAGTCCAAAGCTTTGTAGGCTAATTGCCATTTTAAATTGTACATCTGTATGCGAATGGGTGTGTGATCATGTGGGTTATTGAGCCCTGCGATAACCTGGTGCTCTATCCAGTCTGTCCCCTGCCTTGTACCCAGAGTACGCTGGGAAAGACGCCAAGTTCCCCATGTGCCTGTGTAGGATCATCAACTCAGAAAATGAACAAATGCATGGACAGATAGATGGATTCGTTTAACACTTTTGTTCCTGAGTAGGTTTGTCTAAAATTCCATTATAACAATATTGATGATAATAGAAAATGTTTTCTAATAAAAAAATACATTAAAAAAAACCTAAATGTACCCAGCAAGGTCAAAACTGGAGCAGCGATTGTTCTCCACCACACCAGTAAGTTCAGTGGCTGCTCTCCTTTACTGGGGCTTTTGATTGAGTGTACTGTATAATTATGTAATGCATAATATCATCCGATTCCGAAATATGATCAATGAGATGTTAACTTTGGGTCACAGGTCATGCTAGTAATGAGATTAATTTAATAGAGTCCTGCATGTTAGCCAAGAGTATTTTCCGAGCCACAACCCTTGGAATTCTCCCATCTCCCACCCTCTCTGTGTGATTTCATTTTAATGGTTGATGAATTTCCAACATGTATTTTCTAAATTAGCTAAATTCATTTCAGTGGTTGCTACAAAAATGTAGTCTAAATTTCTCAAATGCATCCTCATAAGATTTACAGACACACGTATCCTGTCAAGATCTTAATAAAGGTTCAGGGGCTTTTGTTGTTGTACGTTCTTCAAATCACATACTTTATCATGATATCAGATCAATCATTGGCTTAAGT
This sequence comes from Tachysurus fulvidraco, assembly GCF_022655615.1. Classification (NCBI taxonomy): domain Eukaryota; kingdom Metazoa; phylum Chordata; class Actinopteri; order Siluriformes; family Bagridae; genus Tachysurus; species Tachysurus fulvidraco. Next base: position 6,463,857 of record NC_062535.1, read on the forward strand.
AAAATTAGTGCATTATTAGTTACCTGATTCATAAAAAGGCTGTACAAAGTAATGCACACCCGTACAAAAGGTTTGTTTCAATATGTTACTGACACTTTTTGATGAATCAAAGCTTGTGAAAAAAAAAAGCCAGCAAGTCTGATCAAGTGATTTCCACCATGAACCTGCTAAAATATCAGTTAGTACACGAGTGTTTGAAGATGGAACTAGCATCTAAAATGTCTGTATTAACTTACTCACTAGGTTCATATTCAGATTTAAGCCACTAAAACAACAGTTTTACAATCTGAACACACTTACACAACATATCTGGTTGTTTCAGTGTCACTGTTTTCTTTCTTTCTTATGACATACCAAATTGTTGCATTAACTATACACATTGCGTGTGCAATGACTTTTTTCTGTTTTCTCAGCTCTAAAATGGTTTGCTTTTCTCCTGTAGACAGCTCTCTCTCAGCTTTTTTGTGCTTTTAATTTTTTGGTCAATATAACACGACAGGGGCACGGTGGCTTAGTGGTTAGCACGTTCGCCTCACACCTCCAGGGTTGGGGGTTCGATTCCCACCTCCGCCTTGTGTGTGTGTGTGGAGTTTGCATGTTCTCCCCGTGCCTCGGGGGTTTCCTCCGGGTACTCCGGTTTCCTCCCCCGGTCCAAAGACATGCATGGTAGGTTGATTGACATCTCTGGAAAATTGTCTGTAGTGTGTGTGTGTGTGTGTGTGTGTGTGTGTGTGTGTGTGTGTGTGTGTGTGTGTGTGTGTGTGTGTGTGTGTGTGTGTGTGAGTGTGTGTGTGTGCCCTGCGATGAGTTGGCACTCCGTCCAGGGTGCATCCTGCCTTGATGCCCAATGACGCCTGAGATAGGCACAGGCTCCCAGTGACCCGAGTAGTTCGTACAAGCGGTAGAAAATGAATGAATGAATGAATGAATGAATATAACACGACACACCCGGGCTGCAAAAAATACCTGTTAGTCCAATATTTGTGATCACTTCAAAAAAATGCATTGAACAATACGAGGAAATGAAAGCTGAATGAAATCTGTTAGTTCATATAATCTTTTGATCTCAAACTCAGATGTCTTCAGTGTACAGAAAAATATAAGAATTCGGCCTTACTGTTCCAGTATTGCCAGATGGGACTGTAGGAGTGATGGGGAGGAAAATTCAAGGCAATTGTTTATATAGTTGTTTAGGCATTTGTTATGAACTCAACATGGCCAGCTGTGCTTGAGCTTGAGGTAATATTTTTGGCTTAGGTGTTGCCTTATGTTGAATCATTTGGCATTATGTGTGAATTTTAGAGAGCTGATGTAATGGGTGTTAAAATATGGTCAACTTTAATGGTGTCATAATGTGTTGTGAGTGTCACTCAAGTGATTTAAGTACAGACCACCTGGTAAGAACACACTCCAACATGTTCCTGTAGTGCATTGTGTAATGTTAGTGCTTTGTAAAGTCATGTTCAATGTCCTTCGTGTGTAATTTGTGATACAGCAACAATCTTGCACACAAGCTTATATACTATGAATCTTATTACATGCTGTTTATCTTGGTCCAAGATTCTGGTCATGTTTGTGACACATGCATTAATCTACTTTGTGGAATAAAAGATGAATTTTCACCTCACAAAGAGCCTCGTGTGGGATAAGCTCAGCCAGATATAGCTCATTAATTTCAATTAATATCATTTTATTTGTATAGCACCTTTAACAATAGATATGACTCAAAGCAGCTTTACATAACATAAGAAATATGCTACAAAAAGTGTAAGATTATACAAATTAATATTATACAAAAGTTCAAGATAAGTATTAAACTTATATTTAAATGTGTTTGTATTTATCTCTAAAAGCAAACCTGGTGTGACTGTGTCAAGGAAAATCTCTGGCAACTCTAGTAAGGAAAAACTCCCTTAGATGGAAGAGGAAGAAACCGTGAGAGGAACCAGACTCAAAAGGGATCCTCATCCTCAGTTGAGTGACACTCGAGGGTCTGATTATCAATTGTTATAAACATGGTAGAGTGTAAATTACCACAAACAGTGGTAGAGTTTCTTTCTCCTTTCTACAGTCATATACAGTCCAACAATCGTGAATTCATTGGGAGGTTGTCGTCCTCAAAGAACACATGTAGAACACGTGGCATCTTCTTCGTGAATGTATGAAATCTTCATGAAGCAGAATCCAACTGGAGCTGATACATCTCTAGGTGCCTCAGAATCCTCACATGGTTGGCTTCTTCTCACTGAATTGGAAGTTGTAGTTTTAGAAACCAGGCAAAAATAGTATGGGTGTATAATGTTTGATTATGAATTAGAATTATAGAGCCTGTTGTGTTTGGGTGTACATATTATTAGTATAGGCAAAATAGTATAGGTTTGAATAAACTTAATTATTCTTAATCTCCATTTGAGAGACAACATTGAGAAGTATATTGGGGGGAGGGGGGGGATGGTTAGTTACCTATGACCAAATATAAGACAATTAAATCAAACTGTGGTGTGTCTGTGTAGATGCTAATATTAAAACTGCAGCTCCCAAAAGCAGATGTGTGTAATGTAGCACTATTTGTGTGTCATCACAACATTCATCTTATCCAAGGAACATACAGTAATCAAATACAATAAAATACAAAACCTTCCTGGATCTCTGCAAATGCCCTTTGACCTAGCAGACGTCAACATTTTTTAAATGAGGTCCATACATAATTTTTTTCATCTAAAGCCTCATAGTTTTAAAAGTTCATATCATAACATAATCACAAGTTAATAACATCCGTATTATGTTCAGAGGTGGGTAGTAACGAGTTACATTTACTCCGTTACATTTACTTGAGTACGTTTTTGAAAAAATTATACTTCTAGGAGGAGTTTTAAATCACTATACTTTTTACTTAGTAGATTTGTGAAGAAGAAACTGTACTCTTACTCCGCTACATTAGCTCGTTACTTTTCTTTTTACCTCTTTGGTATTCTACGCATCAATTTTAATGTTTTTTTTTTTTTTTTTTGACAGAGAGAGAAAATTCCGCTAAGGCTCTACCACAAACCGTCGGCAATGCACACGGTGAAGTTTAATAGTAACATCACTGAGTGATTTTTTTGGTGTATAAAGTATAAAGGTTTGGAAATTTGTGTTATGTCTGGGTTATTACTGGCTCTATTAGTTTATTTATTAAGTACTTGAATTTACCTGAATTATTTTTATTTAAGCTATTTTGTAATTAATTAATTTATTTTATTGATAGGATGAGCCATAATTTGCCTAAAGATTATTTTGTATTTTTGTCTGTCTGATTGTTGTCTTGTGTTAAAAAATAAATCAGGCGTTACTCAACAGTTACTCAGTACTTGAGTAGTTTTTTCACCAAGTACTTTTTTACTCTTATTCAAGCAATTATTTGGATGTCTACTTTTTACTTTTACTTGAGTCATATTATTCTGAAGTAACAGTACTTTTACTTGAGTACAATTTTTGGCTACTCTACCCACCTCTGATTATATTATATCATAACTTCATATTGGAAATGTTTGAAGATAAGAGCACAGAATAATCTGCATAGAATGAATAGTAATCAAGTATCCAAATGAAGAAAATCACCTTATTCCAAGAATCACTTTAGATTCAAATTAAATTCTGTGTTGAACCATAAGTTCTAAAGAAAAATTTCTTTTCTGAATTTGCCAAGAGGAAGTGTAATGCTTTATTGCATTAAAGACAATAATAAAGCACAGGTAATAAAATCACCTTAGATCCAGCAGAATTAGATTAAATCTTTAGCAGGAATGATCATTTATCACTTTCTTTATGCTGTCTGGGACATTTGATGTTTTGTCCTGTTCAACTTCCCAGCATGGAAGGAGCTACAGAAATTGCCCGTACTCGATCATACCAGGTTAACATTATTTATCAGGTTACCTACTGTCAGGTCCCCAGACGGAGGTGGTGCGGTGACAGACCCGTACGCAGGATAGCTTCAAATGATAGGGGTTTAATACATTAGGAAGACAAACATATACCACGCTACACAGGGAACAAACAATACAACGCGGCTCACATATATAGCGACACGGACAATCACACACAATGGGGAACAGGTGTGATGACTGGGAGGAGCAGACAAAGACGGGGCAATCACGTGACAAACAAAACACAAACGCACATGGCCATAAGTCTGCGCAGATCCATCACGTACCTGCGCTAATCCCTAACACCTACATTGTGCCTTTCTAACAGATAATGTTGGATTTCTTTAAAGTTCAAGTCAAACCTTCTAAGAAGTATATTGTTCATTCTGTTATCATTATGGGTCGACTGTTTGAAACTGTTGTATCTGTGGTTTTCTAATCTTGGAAGTTGTTATTTTGTCATAATTAATATATACTGTTATTAATAATAAAATAAAATAATTGTTGAATATTAAGTATAAATCTTTTCTAAAATCTCCACCTTTAGCTCTATCTGCATCACAGAGATTGTGGAAATGAATGTTGTTCAACTGAAGTGTTGCTAGTTTGCATTAAAAAACTACTAATATGCTAATATACTTGTCACGGTGCGGCAAGGGTGAGTGAGGATCCAATTGCAGTTTCAACTTTTATTAATCAAAAAACAAGAAACAGGTAAACAGACAGGCAGGCAAAACTAGGCAGAACACAGAGCTAACAACAAACATTAAACAACGACTAGCCCAGAGGAAGTGAACAAACAGTGTAGATATAACAGACAGGAACCATTCACAAAGCAGAGACAATCGGTAACTATGACAACACACCTGAGGGAAAGAATGAGTTCAATGAGTTCAATGAGTGTCCATAGCAACAAACAAGTGGGCGGGGCAATCAATTAACAGCAGGGCAAACCAGCAGACAGAAACATTGGAATGTTTTCTGGGAGCGTCCTAGGCTATTCCGTGCTGACGGCCTGCACCCCAGCAGAGTTGGAGCGGAGATCCTCTCGGACCACATCTCCAGGGCGCTGAACACCTTCTGACTGGTAAACTACTCTTTAAATTTAAATCTTAATAGCCATCCTTCACCTCAGCACATTGACACAGAAAATGCACACATAGCTCACCCTATAGAAACTGTGTCTGTTCCCCGAGCAGTGAGATCCAAAAGTAAATACACGAGAAGTCCTCGAAATAATCTTACTGTAATTAGACCAGAAAAATGCCAAAGAAACAAACAAAAACAGTTCTTAAAGTTTGGACTTCTGAACATTAGATCTCTTGCACCCAAAGCACTTATTGTAAATGAAATGATCTTAGATAATAGCCTTACTGCACTCTGCCTCACCGAAACGTGGATTAAACCAAATGAATACATCAGTCTACACCATCAGGTGAATAAACGAGTCTACACCATCAGGATATATCTATAAGCACGAACCTCGTCTGACTGGTCGTGGAGGTGGTGTCGCCACTATCCTTAGTGATTACCTCACTGTTACCCAGAGAACACAGCATAGATTTAGTTCTTTTGAAGTGCTCATCCTTAATGTTACACTATCGCACGTGCACACGAAGAAATCCCTGATGTCTCTTGCTCTAGCGACCGTGTACAGACCCCCAGGGCCCTACACAGTTTTTCTTAGAGAATTCACAGATTTTCTCTCAGACCTATTAGTTAACTTTGACAAAGCATTAATTGTAGGAGACTTTAACATTCATGTTGACGACACAAACGACGCTTTAGGACTCACATTTATGGACTTACTAAACTCACTTGGGCTCAAACAAAACATCACTAGTGCAACTCATCGACGTAACCACACACTAGATTTAATAATATCACACAGAATAGAAGTCACTGATATAGATATCATACCCCAAAGTGATGACATCACAGACCATTACCTTATAATGTACACACTACCTATAGAACAGACTAACTGTGTCTCACCACGTTATCGACTCGGTAGAACCATTATTTCGACCACCAAAGACAGATTCACAAATAACCTGCCTGATCTGTCTGGACTTCTTAATGTACCCTCAAACTCAAAAGACCTAGATGCAATGACTAACAGCATAGACGCTATATTCACTAGCACATTAGACACTGTTGCCCCAGTCAGATTACAGAAGGTTAGAGATAAAACACTTGCACCATGGTATAATAGTCACACTCACACCCTCAAGAGAGAAACCCGTAACCTCGAACGGAAATGGAGAAAAACTAAATTAGAGGTGTTTAGAATTGCGTATAAGGACAGTATGTCCATCTATAGACAGGCTCTAAAAGCTGCTAGGGCTGAGCACCTGAGCAAACTCATAGAAAATAACCAGAACAATCCCAGGTTTTTATTTAGCACAGTGGCTAGTTTAACAAAAAATCAGAAATCTGAACACACTATTCCATCACATTTCAGTAGTGAGGACTTTATGAGATTCTTCACTGATAAAATCGAAAGTATCAGGAATAAAATAGGTGACGCTCAACATATGAGAGCAACCAGTGACACAATCTCACCTAAGGCTTTACACAGCTTTACAAGTACAGGACAGGAAGAGTTAGATAAACTTATTACTACAGCTAAATCAACAACATGTTCACTAGACCCCATCCCAACTAAATTACTGAAAGAAGTGTTACATAAAGCTGGTGAGCCTCTTCTTAATATCATTAACTCCTCGCTATCTTTAGGTTACGTCCCGAAGTCTTTTAAGTTGGCAGTTATTAGGCCACTCATCAAAAAACCTAACTTAGACCCTAATGAACTATCAAATTACAGACCTATCTCACACCTCCCGTTTATGTCTAAAATACTTGAAAAGGTTGTGTCTGTTCAACTGAGCTCCTTCTTACAGGAGAGCAACATCCTTGAAGAGTTTCAGTCAGGTTTCAGGCCCCATCATAGCACAGAAACTGCACTTGTTAAAGTTACAAACGACTTGTTCTTAGCTTCGGACCAAGACTGTATGTCACTATTAGTTCTACTTGACCTTAGTGCTGCATTCGACACTATAGATCACAACATTCTTCTAGATCGCTTACAATATTACACAGGTATTCATGGTCATGCTTTAAGCTGGTTTAGATCCTACCTGTCTGACCGATACCATTTTGTAGAATTAAATGGTGAATCCTCCAGTTTACTACCAGTTAATTATGGGGTCCCTCAAGGATCAGTTCTAGGACCTCTGCTTTTCTCTATATACATGCTTCCATTAGGGAACATTATTAGAAGACATGGTATTAGTTTCCATTGTTATGCTGATGACACACAGTTATATATCTCATCAAAACCAGATGAAATAGCCACAGTGTCCAAATTAACTCAGTGCCTTAGAGAGATAAAAGACTGGATGAGCTGCAACTTTCTATTGTTAAACTCCGATAAGACTGAAATACTACTCATAGGTCCAAAAACCAGTGCACATAAACTCTCACAACTTAACTCCCATTTAGAGGGATGTACTATTACAAGTAGCTCGACAGTGAAAGACCTCGGTGTTATACTAGACAGTAACTTGTCTTTTAAAAATCATATCGCCCATACTACCAAAACAGCCTTCTTCCACCTTAGAAACATTGCCAAGCTGAGAAACATCCTGTCTGTATCTAATGCTGAGAAGCTAGTTCATGCGTTCATGACCTCTAGACTGGACTATTGCAATGCATTACTAGGTGGTTGTCCTGCATCTTTAATAAATAGGCTATAGTTAGTCCAAAATGCAGCTGCCAGAGTTCTCACTAGGACAAGAAAGTATGACCATATAACCCCAATTTTATCATCTCTACACTGGCTACCTGTTAGGTATAGAATTGACTACAAACTGCTGCTACTTACATACAAGGCTCTTAATGGTTTAGCTCCCATGTATCTAACTAGTCTGCTAACACGTTACAATCCTTCACGCTCTCTGAGATCACAAAACTCAGGGCTTTTGGTAGTTCCCAGAATATCTAAGTCTACTAAAGGTGGTAGAGCATTTTCTTATTTAGCTCCCAAACTTTGGAATAGTCTTCCTGATAGTGTTCGGGGCTCAGACACACTTTCCCAGTTTAAATGTAGATTAAAAACTCATCTCTTCAGTCAGGCGTACACATAATACATCCCATAATATCATGCACCAGTACATCAGACCAGCACATTTTTATGAACGGCAGATATGTTAATCCCTTTCCACTGCTTTTCTCTTTGTACCCATCCCGAGGCATCCAGACACTAATCCTGAGACATCTCCAGTTAGACTCTGTGGTACTCAGAAGATCAGAAGTCCTTGAACCTCACACCAATACAACATTTGTTTGACTGTATATTACAATCACACCCCCAGTGTCACCCATATGAGGATGGGTTCCCCCTTGAGTCCGGTTCCTCTCAAGGTTTCTTCCTTTACCAATTTAAGAAAGTTTTTCCTTGCCACTGCTGCCTGAGTCATCTCAGACTTGCTCATAGGGGAATAAATACATACACATTGTGAACTATTTATATCTAATAATAATCTAGAATTTTTATTCTGTTAATTCTTATTTCTTTTATTATTCGTTATTTCCTTTATCATTAATTATGTTTACCTTCTGCTCTATGTTTATGTTCTGTAAAGCTGCTTTGAGACAATGTCTATTGTAAAAAGCGCTATACAAATAAACTTGAATTGAATTGAAAAACTTGAAACAGGGCAAAACACAGACAGACTCATTACAATACATGAGTTAGAAAAGTATAAATAAATTCCCTTAAACTAAAAAAAAACAGTGCGATGGCTTGGGCTGTCATGGCTGCTTCAGGAACAGACTCACTAACCTTTCTTGATGATGTACGGTAACTCATGATAGCATCAGAATATAATCAGAAGACAGAAACATTCTGTCTGACAATTTACAGAAAAATATATCTTATTGGAAGGAACTGTATTATGCAGCAAGACAATGACCCAAAACACACTGCCGATGATTTTATCAGGTGACAAAGTGGAAGGTTATAGACAGACCACATCAATCACCAGAACTCAAATTACCATTTGAATAATTGACGCTAATTTAAAGTATATTGTTCGAATACTTTTGACCACCTAAAAATTGGGTGGTCTGATACACAAGGGTCTATGTTTCGTGTTATTTAACACATCAAGATATATATACCAGGCAATAACAGCTGAAATCCTGAATTCTCATCTCATATCCATTTTCTGATCTCAAACCCAGATGTCTTTGGTGTATAGAATAAATCTGCCAAATAACTTTTTACTTAGAAATGACAGCAAAAATCTTGATCAGGTTCCATTTCACTCATTTGCAAATCTGACTTTAAGCCACTTGCCTATTCTTGCCTATGTTTTACATAATTGGTGACTGTTTTTATGTTATTAAACCACAATAGGATATCTAGTCAGACCTCCAGGTGTTCTGCAGAATCATGAATGTCACAATAAGGCTACATAGCACATAAATATTTTCTAAATTATCTTTCCTATATTATAGCATAGTACAGATCCAGATGATACAGAGAATAAGGGCAAATATTAGTGGAATGTTAAAGGTATAGAATCTGCTTACATTAAAAAGGTCAGGGTTTCTAGAGGTCAAATGCAACGTAACACAAGCACAAAGAACACCCAAAGAGAACGCTGTTAAAATGTAAATATGTGCTCTGATTTAGGGGAAGGAGAGATACAGTGTAAGAAGGTCAGTATCATAAGAAGCTGATTCATCTTCACTGATTCACTATGTTTTAGAAACAGTTATAAGTTATTTACTGGTTGTGTATTAATGTAAACCTGGCATACTTCTACTATTCTGTGCTATTAAGTTTCATAAAGCATTAGAAAACAACAATTTTAGAATATTACTAAATGGTGGATAGTTAACAGCGACCATGACTCATTCTGCTCTAAGTGGAACTGTCTGATATCCTGATGCCCCACCACTGCTTGGAGCCTTTATTATCTGATAATCACATGATGCTGCTAAGGATGGCCCTGCATGGATAGCCTAAAGATGATCCACAACGTGTGGATGGTACCGCCAGAAAAAATAAAGATTCTATGCATGTATGTTCTTCCTTGGATAGCCTTAGTACTCCATTTGCTGAGAATAGATATTTTTTGCACTTCAATCTCCATCCCTGAACAGTTGATATATTCTGTTTGATATCATAAACTTAAAGTTAAAACTATAATGATGCTCATTTATAAGTTCTTGTTAATAACATATAATCAGGCTGTTGTGGTTTGACATTTTTGGGCAATGAACCATATTCTAGAAACTAAACAGAATTTTATTTTGTCATTTGATTACACTTAAAAATAAATAAATAAATAAAAAAGCCTAAAGGTTACCAGAAGGTCAAAGGTGCATAATCTGTATCCAGATGTTTCAAAAGGTCATATAACATTATCAGCATTTGGCAGACACCCTTATCCAGAACGACTCGGATTTATCTCATTTATACAGCTGAGCAATTGATGGTTAAGGGCCTTGCTCAGGGGCCCAGGTGTGGCAGCTTGGTGAACCTGTATTTTGAACTCACAACTTTCCGATCAACTACCAAGAGCGACAAATACCAAAACAGAAAACTGTAAACATCTAAAGGATGCATTTTGATTTAGAGGTGGCAGGGCAGTGGCAGGGCAGCAGTAGGGAAGTGTTAGGGAAGGTAGCTTTCTGTAAAACCTTTACAGTTTATTCACTGGAAGTTTGTGAGTTCAAATCCTAGCACTGCCAAGATACCACTGTTAGGCCCTCAGCAAGGCCCTTAACCCTCAATTGCTCAGTTGTATAACAATTGAATTAATTGTAGTATCTGCCAAATCCTGTAAATGTAATAGTGTTTACTCTACTTTAGTCTAGTCTAGTCTTACCTTTTAAGTTCATGCTCTTCACTAAATGGGTAAACACGTGACCAGCTTGTATTCTTTTCATGATTACTAGGAAGAAGAGTTTAACAAAAAAAACACAATGTATGTTATTGTTTCATTACTGACCAAGTAGACCAAGAGTTTCCTAAATCCCTAAGGAGCATTTGACCAAGGTGCTTAACCTCAATTTAGGCTCTGGCATATTGACTGATGAATAGGTCACACAAGGAATGTGAACCATCTAAATTCTGTGGAACTAATGCAGCCCTTAAGAAGGCAAGATGGCCTGTGTCTGGCAGCCTAAACAATTATGTAATTAGATTTATAACATAATTTGCCACTTCAGTAATATGTGGAAAGACAGCAAAACATATACATATATTAGAATATTTGCTCATTTAGATCTTACCATGGTTACTCAGACTTACCTTCAAAAAACTTCAAATGGGAAAGAATGATCTATCTCAGATCCCATGCATGTAGTATACAGTTACCCGAATATTTGCACGATTTCTTACCCAATTTCACATTTTCGCACCTTTTTTGTTCTAGAAAAGCTAAATAATCTGTCATTCAGCATTCCACTATAGTACATAGCTAAGCAGATCTGAACCCTCACAGAAAGGAGTGACAGCTTGATAGTGGTAAAGACTGTTTCTGTCTCCAAAACCTCTAAAGGAGGCTTTAAAGTTATCCCAGACCTCCAAGATTACAGCTACAGCTGTTTACTGTATTCAGATAATGGAGCTCTTATAAGAAACTTTTTACATTTTCTTCAAATATCTATTAGAGTTATATAATCATTTCTTTTCAGGGGAAAAAATTTGGAAAGATTAACATAAATAGTGAAATCATGATTTATGGCAAATGCAGTTTCAAAGAGATATACCTTATCTAAATCTCGAGAATATGAACAAGCTTTGCAAGTATCCTCTTAATACAACACATTTATACCTATACTTATACATAGGTACCAAGATGTAGAAATACATTATAGAATTTCGCAAGCCATTATTTAGCCAATACAGTCGGTTATGCACTTTGGTGAAATGTTCTTTACAGAATTCCTTAGCTTTAGCAATACTTATAGAACGTGTATACTATTATTACTATATAGTATATATTTAATGAGATAAAATGGGCCTAATTATTACATTTATTACATTTCCCAACAAAGCGGTGGTCTTGTTTCTTCGTTGTTCCTTCTCAATGCGCAGACTTCATAAAGGACATTTGTGCTGTTTCTACTAAACCTCATTTTCAGTCTCATTTCATATAAATCAACCCTGTTCTTTACAACGTCTGATTCTTGCTGAAGCACTTTCTCATGTGCACTATTATCTGGCTCAATTAGGAAACACAACATTTAACCCCAGTTCTGGTTTAAATTAACTTTTGACTCATTAAACCATCTGACCTCCAGATCTATCTGCTATTATATCCTGGTTTAGAAACAGGAAACAAAATGCATCGCTGGCTTGTTATCAAAAAAGTTAACAGACTATTTCTTTTTAAGAAGTCTCTAGGCCACATGTTAACCATAGAATAATAAGGCCCATTGTAAGTTGTTGGTTAATATGTTGGTGGATATTTGGTAGAGTGGGGGATCAACACATTTTCTTCCATTTCCTGTTTAAGCACAGACATAAACTCACTAGAATGGATTATAAGCCTGCTAGTGAGACTCACAATAAATACAGCCCACTAAGGTACTCTCAGGAGAGCTGTCTCAAAGGCAGACATCAGGGGATTGCCCTTGTAATGCATTTCTTAGAATGAGCGTGACATGGAGAGGCCAGCCACAGGAATGTGTTGAGTTTGTTTAAGGAAGCTTTCTCAATTGAGGTGATCACATCCGACAGACTGGAGGTATGCCAGAGGTCAGGAGCAGGTAAAAAGAAGCGTTTGGGTTCACACTACACGCATATTGTACATTCATATTGGATTGAAATTGGTAGGGTGTTTAATAGCAAGGAGTAAATTATGTTTAATATGTGTCTAGTATTTTCATCTGATGTTTATTATGAATGCAAACTAAACATGTCAAAGGAAACACATATGTGCCAGACAACATCTTGAACCACTGCTCCAAAGACACCAATGCTGGATCTCATAAACTTTTACAAAGTGTTGCTCTGTTTTTTTTCTAGAATGATATGTCAAACCAATAAACCTTTCAAAGTCAAATTTAGCTTAATGAGTATAAAACACCTATAATATGGTTAAAATATGACAATCATGATGCATGTGTGGTTTCCAAGTTGGAAACCCAGATGCTGGTATGGTTCTGTTTGAAATCTGTTAGGAATCTGTCAGTGTTTGTCAGAAATGCCATTGACATAAAAACTGATAAAGTAATCAGACACAGCTAGGAATTATACCTGCTACATTGGTTCTGATGTTAAGCAGTTACTATAATCACAACGTTTAGACATCCTTAGCCATAAATTATGTAGGAATTACATTTTTTTCTATACATAGGCATCTTACTTTAACCTCCTCCGACCTGGTATCCACATACAGTACGTCGACATCACTGCATCTAAAATGCAAGGCCAAACCAAAGCTTGGGTCTTAGGAGGTTAAGACTTTAAGGTACAGTATTGATAAGTTCAGCCATATCAAAAAAACTGGCAGACAACACACAACCACAATAGTAAATGACTTTAGAATAGATTAAAAGATTTTACACAGATCTATGATATATATACGAAGTCAAAAAGGGAAAGGAATAGGCATTCAACACACAGGATTGTGTAACAAATGGTATGCATTAAAAAGCCATGTAGAGTGCCTGGCCAAGGATTATGAGCAAATTAGTTGAAAGTTAGTTTGTACCAAAGAGATTTTAAAAGTTTTAAAGCACTAAAAAACATAACTGCTAATGTTTCAAACTATAACACCTGTGAAATACTGTCATGGGCATGTGTGGCTGCCAGTGCAGCTGAGTCACTTCTATTTCATTAAAAATGTAACAGACGTTGGGCAAAAAATATTCTGTTCGAAACTAACCAAATGGCGTAAAACTCAGCGGTTGGCATTTCAGCAAGGCAATTACTCAAAACATGCAGCAAAAACAACTATGGAGATTTTTAATGCCAAAGTGGAATGTTCTTGAGAGGGCAAGCGAATCACCTGGGACGAACCCCTCTGAGAATGCATGAAGGGATCAGACTGTCAATTATTGCATTAAAACCATGATTCGTTTACATTGTTACTTATATTCCTGTGGATGTTTCATGGGAAATTTATATAAAATATAATCCTTAACCTCATAGTCTGTCATTTCTATTTTAATATGCTTATCATATATATATATATAACCTTCAATGACGGTTTCATACCATCTTTTTCTATAGACTGTGCCATTGCTTTGTTTTTATTGTTAAATTTTAATGCACTTTTATTGGAGTAAGGATAAAGGTTGTTGGTCTGTAAGCAAGACTACAGGCTTTCACAAATTCTGCCCCACTCAAGTAAGGGTGAGGAGTAGGAAACTATGAATCAGAAATGGTTTTCCAAAACATGACTAGCTTAGAAAAAACATGAAACGGTCCAATATAGAGGTAAATTCTTTCCTCTGTATGTTCACCTGTCCTGATTTCTCCATATTCTCTTGGCCTCACCTGGCTCAAAGCATTCATTATGAAAGTAGTGGAAGGTTTGACTCTGAAGTTGACTAAAGCGCTGACTGCCAAAATTGTGTTTATTGGATTAAGTAATTACTATTTGTTTCCTTCTGAGTTCTTAAATCTTTCTACTTCTTTTACATCATGACATTGGAAGTTCACAATGTTCACTGTAATGTCATAGAATGCAGTCTCATCTCTGAGCAATTCACTAACTGCTACTGAGTACTGAATTTATTCCAAAAAAGAAGAAAAAAACAGAACACTACTTAAAGTCATTAAAGTCAAAAGTATTTCTCTGACTTCCTTATGAATTTAAATTAAATCAAATTGCTTGATTATGTACTATGTAAAACCTAAATTGAGCCTTTGTCACAAATAGAACCTCAATATAAACAGTAAAATAATGATTGCTGTACTACTGTTGATATTGAGGTTATTATTTTTTTTTTAATTTAGTATGTTCAGCCATAGGGGGCACGGTGGCTTAGTGGTTAGCACGTTCACCTCACACGTTCGTTAAGAGGTTCGATTCCCGCCTCCACCTTGTGTGTGTGTGGAGTTTGCATGTTCTCCCCGTGCCTCGGGGGTTTCCTCCGGGTACTCCGGTTTCCTCTCCTGGTCCAAAGACATGCATGGTAGGTTGATTGGCATCTCTGGAAAATTGTCCGTAGTGTGTGAGTGTGTGTGTGAATGAGAGCGTGTGTGTGCCCTGCGATGGGTTGGCACTCTGTCCAGATTGTAACCTGCCGTGATCCCCGATGACGCCTGAGATAGGCACAGGCTCCACGTGACCCGAGGTAGTTCGGATAAGCGGTAGAAAATGAATGAATGAATGTTCAGCCATATATTTAACACCCCAGCAAAGACACCTGATGATTACCTGTAGATATTCTCACTGTTGTATATTTCCGGTATAACCATTCATTTAAAATGACAACTGCCTTCACTCCAGAGATATTATCAGCTATAGTTATCCACGATAATTAAATGGAATTAGGGTTAGGTTATAATCTCAGTGGGGTTTTATTCTAAATGTTCCCCCATGTCACTGTCATTCACTACCAAAAAGGGGATTCAAAACCCAAGTGAACTGGCTACACTGCAGAAGTGCAGTCTCTAGCAAGAAAACAGACCATAGTACAAATTTAAGACAGAATTTTGAGAAATTTAAGATAAATCTGGCAGACAACCATATACAGAGCAACTTACATTAATTTGTACAACTAAGCATTAAGGGCCTTGCACAAATACCCAGCTTGGTGATTTTGGAATTTGATCCTTATACTGAACATCCCTTCATCATATTCAGTATTGTTTGACTACATATTCTTCAATTGTGGAAGACTTATAATCCCATGATCTGGTGCCATCCAGAAGAGAATGGATTCACTTCATAGCAAAAATAATGCTAATCTATTATGAGGTACAGTAGATAATTTTATGCACACCTCTTGTTTCTGTGCCCTTTATTCGTTCATTCATTAATTTTCTACCGCTTATCCGAACTACCTCGGGTCACGGGGAGCCTGTGCCTATCTCAGGCGTCATTTGGCATCGAGGCAGGATACACCCTGGACGGAGTGCCAACCCATCGCAGGGCACACACACACTCTCATTCACTCACAAACTTTGGACAATTTTCCAGAGATGCCAATCAACCTACCATGCATGTCTTTGGACCGGGGAGGAAACCAGAGTACCCGGAGGAAACCCCCGAGGCACGGGGAGAACATGCAAACTACACACACACACAAGGTGGAGGCGGGAATCAAACCCCCAACCCTGGAGGTGTGAGGCGAACGTGCTAACCACTAAGCCACCGTGCCCCCATCCCTTTATTCAGTTCAATTCGATTTATTTGTAAAATGATTTTAACAATTCACATCATCACAAAGAATCTTTACATAAGTATAGAAACAGAATAATGTTAAAGTTTAAAGTATCCACTCTGGGTCAAGGTCAGATGCTTTGGGAGAAAAAACATTGGCACATGGTTAACCAAAGTAATGGCTACAATGTTCTGTTTCTATTAATATAATACTGCAGAATCTTCCTTTATACTGTATGTTACGGTTACTTTCAAGGTGGCACTAAAAGAAGTGTCACTTGTTGGCATTTGTGTCTGTAAGTGCACTATGCTTTAGTGCTAAAGTTTAGAGTTTAGTGCTATATCTTGGTAAGAGTTTCTTATCTTCAAATGACTATATACCAACACAAGGAGTGATACTTATCCTCAATAAGAAGCAGTATTAATGTTGTTGCTGTCCTTCAGCTGCTCCCTGTTAGGACGTCACCACAGCAGATCATCCAACCCACATATTATGCCGAATACCCTTCCTGATGCACCCCTCCCTCAGAGACCAGCACTGATAGTTAATCCCTCGCTAGCTGGGTTGGCTCCCTGCCCAGGAATTGAACCCAGGCCTTGGTGGTGGTGGTGGTTATTAAATACTTATAAATAAAGCATGGTATTTGAATGTCTTGTTTGACAAGGTACACCTCCAGATCCAAATTTGATACTTAACAAATTGAACAACTCCACTAGCTACAAAGGAAAGATTTGTATAGCTACTAGGAAAAATGGGCAAGAAAGACACAACTGCACAACACATGGTTCATTTTCTCAGTTCCATAATTACATTGTTCTAGATATAGGCATTGCTGCAAAAGCTACGATGGCTAGAATTAGAAAGGGTGTAACTGGTGAGCTAGAAAGCATGCAGTGCTTACATCCTGGAATCCAATATCCAGAAAAAACGTACTAAACACTGCATTGCAGTTGTACACACAGTTTAGCAGCAACACACATAATAGCACACATACACTGTACTAGAATCTGGGCATATAATTTTACAATAGCCAAGAGTATAAATAAAATTATATTATATTATTAGATTTTTTTCCCATTAACGCAAGGAACTC
Source organism: Tachysurus fulvidraco (assembly GCF_022655615.1). NCBI lineage: Eukaryota > Metazoa > Chordata > Actinopteri > Siluriformes > Bagridae > Tachysurus > Tachysurus fulvidraco. The sequence continues at coordinate 6,481,218 of NC_062535.1, forward strand.
GATGTCTCTGAAAGCACAAAGAAACACAAATAAGGCTGAGCATAACAAGACACAGGTGAGAATCATCACACATTCGACCTGCTTCCTCTCTGTCTGCAGCCGACTCTCGACCACACCCCAGCTGCCGCAAAAGGCCTGGAATTTTCTGGAGTTGGAAATTTAAACTTAGAAGTACAAGCTTCCTTTGCGGGCAAAAAACGAGAGAATATGTTCATCAAATTTCCATAACCTAGATAGGTAGAATTGTTTATATACCTTCTGTATAACCCTGGGCCTGGCTAGCATAAAGCAGAAGCTACCCTGACCGCCGGCCCCAGTTCCATTTCACAAAGACTATATTTTTCTTTATTTCCAATATCATATTGTACTGGTGTGTAAAGACAGAGTAATCAGAATTATTTATTCATATTTGTATCCCTTTCGATATTTATCTACTTTAGAGATGTACAAACAGCATAAAGTTGAAGACAAGGTGAAGAGCAAAGACTTGGGGAACGCTGCTACAAATGATAACCCCACATGGATAGCCTTTACATTGATGTAGATTATTCCACATGGATGCTCTAAAGGTTGCACTAACCAACAGTCTTATGCCCAAGTATTACTCATGCTTCAGTATCACAATATCCAGCATCTCTCAGAAGGAAACGGCTTCCCTTTTGAGTTTGTTCCCTCTCAAAATTTTCTTCCTCATGTCACCTAGGGAGTTTTTCTTTGCCACTCACATCTCAGACTTGCTCATTAGGGATCACATTGTGACAATACACATTGTTAACAGTGCTATATAAATCAAGATGAATACATTTAATTAAGCTTCACAAGAAAATAAATGGAGGAAGAATGAAATCTACTGTAGGATGAACACCCTCTGGATGGAAAGGAACTAAAATTACACAATATTTCAACTTAAGGTACAAGCATTTCTTACCATCCACTACTTAGCATTAGCATAGTGCTGCTTTCATGTTAAAACATAGTTTAACAAATTAATAGTTATAGCAAACGAATATCTGCTCATATTTATTTATTTATTTATTTATTTATTTATTTATTTATTTTTTATTATTAGATGCAAAATACAAATACAAAGACCAACAAAACAAAGCGCGCGCGCGCGTGTGTGTGTGTGTGTGTGTGTGTGTGTGTGTGTGTGTGTGTGTGTGTGTGTGTGTGTGTGTGTGTGTGTATACACACATACATACTGTAAATCAAAGAGGAAAATATATTAATTTAAATAATAATAATTATAATGACAATAATAACGACGAAGACAGTAATAGTATCACACAAGATAAAATAAATTTAACTGGGGGGGATTAATAAATAAATAAATGTAAATGTAAAATTGGGTATGAGGAAGGTGACAATATCAATACTACTGCTAATAATATTATTACTATCTTATTAATTGGATTTTTCATTATTATTTATTATTATTTATTATTATTATTATTATTATTATTATTATTATTATTATTATTATTATTATTATTATTATTATTATTATTATTATTGCTCATATTTATTGATATGCTAATATTGTATACCCATTTTAAGCCATCCCAGGATGCATGGCATATTCACATTCCGTTACTTCACTGATCTAACCTGTCAAGACAAATCTCCGCTGGTCAAAATCATTTATGGTAGAAACAGCCACCAAAGTCTTCCATCTTTTAATAAAAAATCATTTTTAGTATTCACATCAACAAACATCATGGTCCTACAAGTTGTTACACCAGACACCAGAGTAGGAGTTATCTCATGTTATCCATCATGTTGTAAAACCCCTGAGCACTTGCTGACCTCATGATCAGTCCTCTAGACCTGTCCAATTTTTATTTTTTGAATATATATATTTTTATAAGCCAAACAGACTCCTTCCCCTCCGAGAATTTCCCAACATTTTGGACCATTTCAGTATGTG